>NC_040877.1:94023958-94093307 GCF_003676215.2 Rhopalosiphum maidis
GTAAACTTTTATTCGCAAAAAAAAAGTTTATGTGTCCTTGCGTCGTTGAACGTCGTTTTCGTGGGTCCAGAGATGCTGACATCTGTATTCCTAGATTTATCATTCAATTAATATGTATAAAAAAAAAATTCATACAAATTTTTTGAAATATTTATACCTACTTGTGTATTTTTCCTCTTGAACAATTTGCTAATTTTCGGACGATTAAGTTTTTTTCGCAATAATTTCAATAATTAGGTACTTGTGAATAGCACATCACTGATTACCAATAATAATTTTAATGATTTATATGTTATGTATTTATTTTTAATTGTAACTCGAATACCTTAGTACAGTTTCTAGAATGGGCTACCCAAAATATATTGCTCATAATCTCAAATAATGTTAGAAATAAAACTCATTTTTATTGGTTCATGGTTACGTACTTTTGTTGAATTCCCATATTCGTAAATCAACCGGATTACCAAGTAGCAGAGGTTAAGTGTGGAATATTTCAATAATATTTCTACAAGAGCAAAAAAAAGTAGTTAGTTTATTACTGGAGTAATTATAAGAGAAAGAAAGTTTTACATAGCTAAAAAATAATGTTAAGTATACTTATACAAAAAAACATGACGAGGTGGAATAAAAAGTACCGCACGATGGGGGACATAAGCCTACCGAACGGTATGCCAGTCGGTGCAATGCCAGAATACTCCGACCATTGCCACATTAACTGGGCTGGAGGTATCGATCAGTACCATTCAGGAATACTCTAACTATGCACTATTCACTTATACTAATACTGTCCGATAGGTTTTTTCGGGATGTCTTTCACCTTCAAATGCGCAAGTCTAACCCGGGTAGGTCTTGCTGTAGCAAGATCAGGTGAAAAACTGTTGACCTGTGGTGGGTCGTACGGCCTTTTATACTCGGGTTAAACGGAAATCCCGGTTTCTCTGACGGAACCGCAAAGCACAATCGCCGATAACGATACAAAATTTTAATAATATAATAATAGGTATGCAAATAATAAATTAATTTAAAAAATATAATAACAATAGTATGTCATGCGATTAAATTATAATAAAATAAAATAACAATATATAATAATCAATATCAATACAAGATATTATATAATAGGTAAAAAAGAATTTAATATTATCGGCATGTTGTATAATAGTAAGACTTTGAACTTTAACGCCAAATAGATTGCCGAAAGTTACATAGACACCCTTTTATGGGAGTATCAGAACCAAAGCACTGCGAATGGAGACAATCATTCCAATTTCAAATTTATTTGGAAACAAGTAGGATTGAACTCTAATCCATTTCTCAATGTCGCTTCTTTTATTATTTCAAACATTCTCAAATATGTCGATGTACTTATATTGAGCAATAATGTGTAAGCCTAAAAAAATATATTTAAACATATAATACTTAGTATGTTACTAAATTATAAAATTATATTATAACTACTAGGGGTATTATCATTTCTATAACAAGCAGTGTAAGGTATACAATTTGTGTATACATTTTTGCTGCTGAATTATATTTGCTTATCCATAAAACTGTTTTAACCCAGAACAAAGACGTCGTAAAATCCTTCGGTACCAATACAATGATTTTATTATCCGTACCATCAAATACTGTAGGTAATAATATTATAATTAGTAATAGTATTTAGAACTAAATCGTTAAATAATTTAGATAAATACCTAAAAGAAAATCTTTTTCATCATTCGTTGATCGCCATTACCATTCAATATCTACTTTAGACAGCTTTTAGGTAACGTTGGCATTAAATTTCATATGTTTTCTGTATGCAAACTTTTTTACAAAACTGGTATAATTGGTATATAATCCTTTACCTTACTTCGGATTCCGTAGAATCCTCTATTCCTGAAGCCTTAATTGATCTTCGGATTTCATTAAGTGTCTGTGGTATAGTCTTTGTGGGATTTATCACCACTCGTCCTTCAAATAAGTTATTTCAAGTTATAAAACATGTATTCAAAACTAATTTTAAAAAATGGTATAAAACTCATGAATAAAAATGTATAATTAAAACAAACTCACTTTAATCTTATTCGAAAACCATGTTCAGCCAATTGGATTCCCATGCAATCGGATGGATATGCGTTTTGACATTATATCATTATTGGAATCTTCTCTGTGTATTGCTCGACCTCCATAATTATCAATACATTTATAATAATGGTTAAAATCTCTTGTTCTAAATCAATTCGATGTTTAAAATCATCCAAAAATCGCTCACCAATGAAGAATTAGTTAAGTAGAATCTTTCTTGATTTCGTTTTTGAAAAAAAAATAATAATTACAGTATTACCGAAAAAATAAAGTATCTAATAAAAGAATATATTATTATATTCATACAATATTATAAACAACGTGCTAATGGATTTATTATACAAAATGATGTTATACAATTCTTACATGAAAACCTACACAATATTTAAATTTGTAAGCATAGTATTTATATTATGTATTCGTAGATATTATCAATAAATTCAATATCCGAAAATAAAATATGAAATCGTATAAGATGTATTAAAACTGTTTGATTACTAATTTTTTTAGGCTAATTCAATGCCACAATTAAGTGTATCATTTGTTTTCAGTCGTTTGCGGCGGTAGTACGCATATCTTTATTGCCAAGCTATTGTTATTTTAAATACTTTGAATTTAATAATATGTACTAATAGTTACCAAAATATTGTATAAGAACATCAAGAACATACCTCGGTCCAGTTACAAAGATGTATTATATTTTTTGATAAAAAAAAACACTGATTTTAGAATACTAAAAATTAATTAAATTTTTACTTTGGCTTAAGAGTAATGAAATACATTCCCAGTACACTATTTTCCCATAGCAACTATGTACCTAGTCATAGGTCACAATAAAAGTGTATGTTGTATTGAAAAACTATTTATAAAATACTCTTCATTCTAAAATAGGTCATTGATTATACAAAGAAAACAAAATAACCTGTGTATGATTTAACTTATTTTATAATTTCAAATAGTTAAAATATTAATAAATACGTATTTATTATAGTATTAATATCAGCATAAAAATTAAATATATACCACACTTTTACAAAATGTGTAGGCACATCCAAATGATCGATGTGTGGAGGGTGTGTGTAAATATTAGAACGCAATATACAAATTTGGTATATAGACACCAGTGCGCTTTTCATATCTTAAGCAAATTACGTAAGGTAAGATTTGTACGTCACAGCGAACAGCTGATGTATAGTTTTCGACGACAGCGAATGCACATGTAAATTACTGCGGACAGGACTCTGTAGTCTAGAGACAGCCATTGCACAGGTCCTAATACTGTGTAACTATCGTCCTGTTGGCTGTCGTAATACTGTCTGTATCCTGTCGCCGTCGATCTCGCGCACCTGCACCGGTTACACCGTACACGGAAACAGCAGCTGAGTCGACACTGCTGACATTTTTATTCCAAGCAACTCAACCAGTACCGCCTTTTCCATCAATACGTCGTCGCTAACGTAATCATTACTATTGGGTCCGAGTCGTTGTCCACGTGTTCATCAATAGCCGCTGTATGGTCCGTCATGACGCGATAGCGATAGCCACTGTGTAGCGACGCGGTAATCCAAACGGCTTCAAGTGTACATCGCTATCGTTCTTCTAATGTACTTATGTGTGAACAATAAAATAGTAATCATAACGATTATTACGGCTACATAACTCATATGTGCGTCGTTATATTCCAAACGTCAATAACGATTGTAATAAGTGTGTCATACTTTATAGTAATCGTTTGTTTGATTCATGGACGCCTCCCCGTCTACCATTTCCCCGTCCATACCGCTCTCCGCTAATATTATATTTATATAATCTTGTAAGGTTAGGTTATAAAAATAAAATGTTAATTTATAATAAGTATAATATAAATTACCATAAACATTTTAATTTTGTTGTTCTAAATTATTAGTAATACCAATTAAGTAACTATTCATTTTATTACGTTCATCATATGTGAACATAGTATCTTCTATACGTTTAGCAACATCCCAATATATTTTTTTTTTGCAGGAGGTTTTTGTCCAGCGATGAATTGATTAATTATTATCTCGGTTAAATTTTATTCTTTTAACAATCTCAATATGTCACCATATGGTAGAATGAGACGCAGCTAACAAAGACGAAAACACTCTATGGTAGTGAATGATTAATACATAATTTATATTGTTTAGTAAGTATCTATAGCTAATAACACCTATATTTAAATCTAAAATGACCGAATAAATATATATATATATATATATATATATATATATATATAATAGTAATACATTATGACGTGTATAACATTACTCGTCTTACACGGCGCATTGTACAGTCAATTTGATTACATTTATGCGTAGAACAACATATTAATGATAATATAATACCTATTATAATGGCTAATAAAAATTTTATTGTACCATCAAAAGACATATTTTTCATTATAGATGAAAAAAAAAACATTTCAAAAAATGTGAATGAATTCGTTTTTTATAAATACTACGTGTTAACTTACAACTGAATGATAAATCTAGGAATACGGATGTCAGCATATCTGGACCTACGAAAACGTTCAATGACTTAGGACACATAGACGTTAAAGACCTGGTACCATATAGCATAGAGTATCAGAACCACAGTAGGAGACATTGGTCAGCAGCAAGGACAATCAAATTGTTAGTGGGTAATTGGCTGGTAACGGCATCCAGTTGAATTGTATACATTGTATACATAGTATCCTACGTAACATTGTAGGATGTCGGTGTCGAAACCACACGCATTTTCACTACAAATAGTAGTTCTTAACGGGTTTCCCGTGGACTTGGTATAAGTGATCCGCCAAAATTTTAAAATCACTCAGAAAAAATACTAGTATTTATAATCAAAGGAATTATTAATTCACCTTTTCTTTTGCAAATAAAAGTTTACCTATATTAATATGTTACTTATAAGTAGTAACATAAACACATGATATATAAAAAGTTTAAATAAAATTATTTAAAAATTTAATTTTTTACTTTTAAATTTAAATACAGGTTATAATCAACATAGGAACACGACATATTTATTTTAACAATTAATATTATTATATTATAATATTTTATAAAATATTTTTCTAAAATAAATACGGTCTGGAAAAGATTTATATTAATGTTATACGTTTGCAGGTATATAGTTATTAAGTTTTGATTAATTATGAACATTTACAATAAAATTCATTATTTTATGATTAAAATTTAGCATATTAATAAAACATAAAAACTATATAAGGGTCTTAGATTTTGAGTTAAACTATAAGAAAAGATTTTTAAATTTAAAATTAAAATAATATCATATATACAAGTTAGTATCGACTTATCGTGACCAATAAGTATGGTGTGTAATTAATTTTTCACGTGATTTGTTTATACTATACCTACTGTTTTACAGGTTTCATAAAGTAAATAACTAAATTAATGTTATATTAATTATAATATGAAATTGTTTGAACGTAAAAGTAAAAAAAAAATATGCATACAAGTATAATACCCGGTTCCTCTTAAAGCATTTTTTTAATGGATTTATCCATAACATTTATATGTTTTTACATATCTACCAAATGATAGACTTTTTATTATCTTTATTATTATTATTATTATTACTATTATTAATATTGTTATGATTATTAAAATAAACATTTAAAATTTATGCTTCAAGGCATAATAAAGAAATCATATAATATGTATAAATTTTGCAATATAATAAAAATTTAGTTCATATTAAGTCATAACCGTTGGCTCGATCTAAGCAGAATTTGCCTTCACTGTGTAACTAATACAAATTAGTCCGCAATCCATTTTTACTTATTTTTATAATTATAATAATTATTATCGAATCGGGTATACACGCGTAGACGAATAAAATACGTATTATTGGTGCATTTTGAATCATCGTGAAAACCGATCAGTTCACTGTAGCCGAAAAAATTCAGACCAACACATGAAATGATATTCTTTACGCGTGTTGCACTAGATCTGTATAAATTTGTGTTAGACCAAATAAGCAGAATGAAACCTGCAATCACAGATCATAATGATGTATCGCGATGTTAATTATCAAGTAAAGTTGGGTCGAATGAATATCGTGGTACCGCGATGAAAGCAAATTATAGCACATCATAGACACTCGTATTATTGTTATTATTGTTATTATTATTACCTATATGTATAATAGAATACAAAATATTATTAGTGTAAAATCTCTGGTGTCCCAAAGCAAAACACGAACGATATGTGATGTGTGGTTGATTTAAAAATAATATTATAATACGGTAAACGATAGATTTCCGTAAACGTGAATTAATATATTATATTCGACGGTTATATAATATATTATATGCGTTTTAAATGAAAAAATAAAACAATAAATAATCAAATAATCATCTAAATCATTACATGTTAGGTTAAGAAATTAAAATTGGTCGGTAACTTTTTAAAATTAAAATACATTGCTAAATTAAATAACAACAACGACGTAAAAACATTCAATTGGTACGTGCTATAAACATAATTCAAAGAAAGATGCTACTACGCATGCAGAACAACTGCAGTAAATCCAAGGAACACACGTCATCTGAAGGTATTACCACCTTTATAGAAAATAAAAATCGCAAACGGTTTCGGCAACCCCTCTTATGGTGCTTGTAAAGTTTCAGAGCTGAAAACTAAATGCTTCACCGCGAAAACTTGAATACGAGTGTTTTTCAAAAAAGTGGAATTAGCGTACTTAGGTGCTTAATATTTTGATTTTCGATAATTTTCTGTTATAGATAGATAGTATAAGAGTCCATTATTCGCGGTACAAACATTTCCAAAAGCATCACGAGTGTGTTTTCAGCGTACGGCGATGACTCTAAAACGTGAAAGCCTGTACAAGGAACTGTTGGACTTTCCTCTCATATCAGAAAAATGCTGAAAATCCAAATTTTAACCACCAAAGTACGGTAAAAACCACTTTTTTGAATAATCTCGTTTGCAAGTTTTCGTGGTGAAGGATTTATTTTTCGACTCTGAAACTTTACACACATTACAAGTCAGTTTTCCCAAACAGTTATCACGCAAAAAAACACAAAATTATCTAGATTTTTGTTTTAAATAGGTATAACACGGCCGGCAATATTCGGTCTGCGATCCTTTTTATCTAGCCCACTGTACATTTTTAAATTATATCATACACTTTCAATGTCATTCGTCTGTTCTCTATGCTAAGGCCACGCTAAATTAAAATGCATTATTTGATTGATATTTTTTATTGTTCTCTATACTCTGTCCCGCTTAATTTTAATTTTCTAAAAAATGGCCTTTTAATTATTTTGTGTTGCCCAACACAATAAATTATGATTTTCGACATACTTTTTATTTAGAATGAAAGTCCGACGGTCCATCATCCCTGCTATAACGTTTTTAGGGGTTTCATGAGTACGGTTGTATCTTAAAACTATAAACGTATATAAAATAAGTAATACAATTTTTGATAACCGTGTTTTTACTTGTGGCTTTGTTACCTATAATTTTATTATTAAAATTACAATTATAAATGTTGAGTATGATGTCAAGATTATAGTCAACAGTCGAGATTACTGAGATCTGTATGTTGTTACGTGTTTTATATTATGATATCGAGAATAATGAATTTTTTCTGCACATGAAATAATTTTTAATGTTCAACAATACGACTTACTTATTATACAATATTGGCTTATTTCATTATAATAACGTATACTTGTTGTATAATAATATATAATAATACTAAATTGACTTGGATGTAAACATTTAATCATAAAATATAATGGTTATTAATATAATTACGTTGGGACTGTTGGGTGGTTGGTTTGTTTACGGTAATGAAACGACCAACTAGTAGGTATGATGTTTTCATTTTTTTTTTTTTGTTTCATAGAGGAAACGATTATTCAGAAATCACAAATTATAGTTTTGTAGCTGAATTTATTCCCTTTTGGCTAAATTAGTAGCTCATCCTATCCATTTAAAAAAGGTATTATAATTAAGGTAAGCAAAATTGGTTCCTATTTAAGTTTGTGATGTATTTCACTACTGGCCAAGTCGGTTCCTGATTTTTCACTTTTTGGAATAAGATATACGATAATTATACTTACGCATAATGCATATTACGTATATTAATTAATAATAAAAATACTATTATAGTAATAAATTATTTAATGTAATATGATACCAACACTAGTCCATATTATGATGCTGTCTTATATATTATTGAAATTAGTGATCATTTTTCTATACTTCTTACAACAATCATTGATGTGATAACATACATTTATAACTGTTAAATCGTAATGTTGAATAGCGATTGAATGACAGCTTGTAAATGAATCGTTGCGTCCTTACTAGAATTTACACGCAGCTTGTTTGATAGTCGTAAGCCAGTGTTTGAATGGTTAGAAAACGTTACAATATATATTTTTTTTCATTTTAAATTTTTAAATATTAAACATAGTTATTATTAATGAATCGTATATTCGTGCTGTGTAATATTAATAGTTTTTACTTTTGCCGGTTTAATTTTCTTAAACAATTAAATTTTAATTCTCTATGAGACAATGAATATTATTTTTCAAATTATTACAGTAGATTTCTATTTAATAATATTTTTTTATTAAATAAAATGTTTTTAATTGAACTAAATGTAATATTTAGATACTTTAACTTTTATTTAGTGATATAGAGAAAATGTAATTAAAATTATTCAGTTATAAGCACAAATTGTAATATTGAATGACTGGACATAACTTTTTCTAAAAAAATGCCTGCCTGGAAATAATTTTGATTAATAATAATGTGGTTCGTCTGCAGGTATATAATTATTAAGTTATTAATAATTATGAAAATTTACGATAAATTCATTATTTTATGATTAAAATTTAGTATAAAATATTAAAACGTTAAGGGTGTTGGGTTTTGAGTGATTCTACAAGAAAATATTTTTAAATTTAAAATTAAAATAATATCCAAGTTGGTTTATTATAATTGAATTATTGTGACCAATAAATAAGTTATATAATTCATTATGCACGTGATTGTTTATTTTACTGTTTTACAGGTATCAACAATAAAAAGAGGTAAAGTAAATAATTAGATTAGGTGAGATAAGTTTTAAATTTAAAATGTATTAAGTGTAATATAAGGTACAACATGCAATTGTTTAAACATGTAAGTAAAAAAACTTGTATTATTATAGCATACTCGACGGTTGTATTAAATATT
This sequence comes from Rhopalosiphum maidis, assembly GCF_003676215.2. Lineage (NCBI taxonomy): Eukaryota > Metazoa > Arthropoda > Insecta > Hemiptera > Aphididae > Rhopalosiphum > Rhopalosiphum maidis. The sequence goes on from NC_040877.1 coordinate 94,033,285, forward strand.
ATATGAATTTTTAAATAAAAAGATAAAAAATTAAATACATAATCACAAAATCGTCCACGTAATATATATATCAGGTTAAAAAATTCAAAATTATCGGTAATTCTTCGAAATCAATATAGTTTGATATATTTATTATTGGGAATATCCGACGTGCAAACCCCTATAATATATTTAACTCACTGACTTAACATAACCACATAAATTTAAGTTTGATAAGTTAATTTAAGTATTTTTAGTGTTATTTAAAATGTTTACATGGATAGTTCAATCTAAAGAAATGAAACGTTATTATTATTAAAGCATAACACATCTAAAAGTACAGTACAAATCAAAATCATCGCAATACCCGTCGTTTGTGAAATTATCAAAGTTCCCGGCCGCCGATGATAGACGAAATATATTTCGAGTTCATTTGCATTTCATCAGTCCTGTACGTTAAACATCCAAATACTATATTTTTTCTCCACGCAATGTCACATATTATCGATATTAAACACATAATGGCTATTTACACAGCACTATTCTCCATTAAATTTGACTTAATTAATAACGGATTTGGCGTCATCGACGAAGACGATATATCTATTCATATGGTACGTGCTTTTGACGATATTCAAACAATGGTTTGCATGGAGAACAACCGCGGTAGATCTGACACGCACACGTACATGTCGTCAGAAAATATAATCGAAGAAATCTTTCAAATCGACTGAGTGAGACAGAAAAAGTTATTAAAACACCGGATATCGAGACCGTGGAGTTGGTCGACACAGAAAATGTTCAACTGCCACTCGTTCAAGACGCCGTTGTAAACGATGACGTGGACTGCCCGGTGGTGATAGGTGAGCGTCCTGGCAGGTTCGCCTGATACACGTGCGGTGGTGACAAACATAAGCGTTAACCCGTTACCCCCGTAGGAGGCGTTTTGCATCTACGTGGATGTGGATTAAACGCTCCGCATTACGTTTGTGTTATTGCATGTATTGAGACGGTGTCCGCAGTCATTACCCCTCCCCAACCACCGAAGATGTCTGCAGGATGACTGCGACGAAATCAGGTAAAGTAGGCGGGCGGGGGTAATACAGATGACAGACACGGCCGACTACGGGACACGCCAGTGGCGATTTGAGAGCATAACTCTCCTTTTCGTCGCTAGGCGAACTGAAGCCGGCCGAGTCGTTTCCATCTTGTGGCCTGTAGCGCATTTTGGCATCGAATCGCCATCTCGTATCCTCCCCCTCGTCTAGTTTCGTGTCGTTCTGCTGATGGATTTTTTCCTTTATTGTTATTCTTGTTCAAATTTTAACTTTTTCATCATTTATAAAATATATTATTATACCAACTGTTAGCCCATATTCAAATTTTTTCCGCAAATAATTTTTATCTCATTCATTTCACTTTGCAACTTATCAAAATTGTTAATACCATTTTATACACTGTTTTATTTATCAAAATTTATTATGTATACTGTTAGTCTATATGGAAAATTTTTTTCTGAAAATAATTTTTGGTTTCATACATTCTTACTGTTTTTTTTTTATTAAAACGTGTTACATTATTGATAGCTCTTACGGAAAATTTGATTTATTTTATTTATATCAATTACATATACCTTGATTTGTTATTGAAATATTTTTAAATTTTAAATCATATTTACACAATGAATTACTGTTTTATTTTTTATTTATGTGTATATAAATCAATTATTAAAAATTTACGACTTATAAAATCATTAAAAATTATTTAAAACTTATTTCTAGAGATATTTAAAAGATTATGCAGCAAACTAGGTTCAACAATTAGTAGTTAGAACCATCTAGAAGATAACTACTTGTCAGAATACACCAGGAACACTGAAAAAAATAAGCAATTATATATAGGTACTAAAAGGGTGATACCAGAAACTTAAAAATATTATCAAGGCTAAAAATATTAAGTATAGATTGGATGTTATTCACCTGATCGTAAGTTGGAATAAGTTAACATTATCCAGGCATTGTCTACTTTGCTCAATTAAATTTGAGCACTGTAGGTTAAGCATTTCTTATATTAAAAAATTAAATAAAAAATCTTACAGGGTAAGTAAATTAAAAAAATATTAAATAGACGCTTCAAATATTAGTTTTTAAATCTATTAGATATCCAGTTAGGTTTATACAACTGAAGAGTTAATATAATTATCTGAAAATGGTTGGACATGATTAAAATGAATATTTTTTAGTATCAAAATATAATCATTATAGTTAATTATTACAAAGAAATAATGTTAAGCACATAGAGATAGCATTATTTTACTTAATTTATTATTATACATACATCACTATTGAGGTATTTTGAGTTGCAACGTCGACCAGATTTTTTACATTTACACCAGTTGATGGTACATGTACGGAAGGTACACATAGTATACTCAAGCAATAGTTTTCGCGCAATTTAGTATTATGTGTTCATATTATTATTAAGATTACAGATCGGTTCATATTATTATCGGTTACGAGTGTCTCGTACGAATAATATATCCAAGTATAGTTTTCTAATGTTATTGTTATGTATAAATAGTATTCGATATAAATGTGTGCAGCGTTCTGTATTTAATTTAGTTTGCCCACTTGAACTCAGGAAGTGCACAATTTTTCCGGGCAATCTTGTACGATTCCAATATTATTATTGTAACATTATTTATATCATACAATATTTTATATAGTAATTTTAGTAACTTCTATTTTTATTTTTTTTTAACTATGATAACTGATTCAAAAAATTAATCACGGTTAATGTTTGAATAAAAATATTTAGGTAGGCATACCTACAAAATTATACTCAACATGCGCAATTATTTACGTATTTATGTGTCGGGCAGAGTAACAAATGGACAATGCCTGATTTTCAAGGTCAAAGTTGGAATAAGTTAACATTGTCCGAGTATTTTATACAGTGCCAATATTCAATTTGAGCACTGTAGGTCAAATATTGAATATTAAAAATATGTAATAAATCTTACAGGGTATATAAATAATTATAAAAAAAACTTAATTAGACGCTACATAAAATATTTTCATGAAAGTTTAATTAAAATTATTGCAGTTAGTATATTCTACAATTATTATGTACTATAGTCTATAATACACGGAATTGCCGTTGTCTAGTCTAGGCACACGTTTTCCGTATTGGACATGGACGACGAGTGGTGACAGCGATGGGCTCGAACGTTTACTGTCGCATCGACTATTGACGAGTGACAATTATGTCGATCGAAGACAGACAGCGGTGATCACGAGGGCGGATGACATAGATACAATGTGAGCTTCAACGGAAACCATCGCAAATATTCATGAACAAACACATCTCGAGCTCAATGAGTTGAAACACTACGACAACTACAGCCACGACCACTGCTGAGGAAGCATCTTCACTGTTCTCCTGGTAACGGCTACGTCGCGTTCCGTCGTCGTCCAAGCTCAACGGGTAAAGATCTTTCCGCCTCTCAGTCGTCGACTAGCCTGCTTCAGAGCGGAAATCGAGTATTCGCGCCGGAAATAACAGACCATCCGGAATACAGCCAGCGATTGGAATTGCGGCGACTACGATTGCGCTGTTCTACGTGCCGCTGTCCAGTTCGGACATATATTATTGACTATTGGCTCTATGGACTGTCTCGTCGATGTATACCGATTACCGTCTTAATCCTGTTCCTTCCGCGACTGCGTATGTTTACATTTACTGTATAACTGAATTATAGGTCACGTCGTGGTTGAAATTATTGACGGTTCGCACAGTTTTTCTACACCGAGTTTGGTACCAGCTGCTTATAATAAGATAAGTGATAAATGATGCGTGTACATGTTTTAACATTTTTAAATTTATTATTCGTACACATTTAATTAAAAACACAATACAAATAATAATAATAACTAAAATAATATTATAATAACATTATATTTAATTTATTTTAATTTTATGTATAAATATCGATACAACAAATTTGTGTGATGGGCAAATCGGTGTGACGTGTCGTGGCGTAATAGTTTATGTCACCAGGTAATATTACAATTCCGACAGTAAAATCAAAATAATAATAAAAGCCGTTATACGATGTATTGATAATGAATAATGAGAATTATTCAAAACATAACAATTTACAATGATATGATAATATACTTAAAAGGTTAGGTTAGTGATTATCTTATATCAATATTATATTATTATGGGTAAGGTCGATTTGCACTCATTTTAGTTTGATTGTACTCAAGCAACACTCAAAGGTTAGGCCCACGCATAGAACGGCATTTAAAATGTTTGTATTATAAATTTTATGAAATATTTACATATAAGGTGTGGCAGAAGTCAATTTTGATAGGTGTGTTTAAGCACTTCAGCTGGGCCTGATTGCACTTCACTGAATAAAGTTAATGGTTGAACTGCACCCTTTAAAAAAAGAAAGGTAAAGATCGAACTACACTCAGGTTTAAAAAGCAGTGAAGTTCTATATAATATTATGTCATAACACGGTATCTTATAATTTTATTAAATAATATATACTAGTAACATACATTTTATGTAGAAAATTTAGAAAATTAAAAAGTATAAAAAATAATAGTTAGTATGGCAAAGATTTTATTTTAAGGGGAAGGGAAAATAATTAAAATAATTTTAATTTGAAAATTAAAAAATGAAATGACTGCGCAAACTTCTTCTTCTTTTGTACAGCTAACATATTGGTTTTCTATTTACGTCACTGACGAAACACTAAATTAAAACGGCGCTAATTAAAGATGTTTTTTGTTACATATATTAGAAATTGTAGAAATTTCCATCCGATATTGTCGATTGTTAACGTTAGAAAAAACTTTGTACTTTACTAATAATAAAATAAAAACTAAAAATATTTGAAAAATAAAATAATAAAGTAATAGCAAAATAAAAAAATAATAATAAAGTAGTTAATTAGTTTCTTATATAAATTAAAAAAAAATTAATAAAAAACATTATTTAGCCAGAAAAATATTGTATTTATTATAAATTATAAAATTATAATAATACTAACTACTAAAGAACTATAAGTATTAAATAGGTATAAAGCTACAAGTGTAGAAATGGTATTGTGAAATGAGCCTACGAAAGTACTATTTTTATTCTATTATCAAGATGCACAAAGCAACATATAATTGATAATATTACAATACCTATCATAATGTCTAATCAACATTTTATTGTATCTTCAAAAAAACCATTTTTTTCATTATACCTTTTGAAATGTTTATGAATTTGTTTTTTTTTCTACATACTACGTGTGAACTTACAACTGAATGATAAATCTAGGAATACGGATGTCAGCATATCTGGACACTCAAAAATGTTCAACACATACACTTTAATGACCTGGTGCCATATAGTATAGAGTATCAGAACCACGGTTTCACCACCATGTTGTCAAAGTCTTTGGATTGCTGAATAAAGTGCGTAGTTAATTTAAAACGATATAATAAGCTTACTTATTGCAGTGAAGTCGTTTGTAATGCGCAGGGTATACCTATGCTTATTTTAAATCCAATATTGTTGTAATAAGTGTAAACCCACTTCATAAATTAATAGAAATTTGCACTTAAAATGGCCTACTTTAAACGCCATGCGTAGTAAAAAAAAAAAAATTGAATACAACGCTGATTTATTGCAGTATTTTCTCAATGTCGCAGACCAACTGTTCAACGAAAACAGACCGGGTCGATGCACAGATGACCAGTATTATATATGTGATGACAATACGAACAATGCAAATTACATACCAAGATGAATAATGAATTGCTGAGCGACTACATATTTTACGCACAAAAAACGATATTTAAGTGTAACAATACACTCGACACTCAATCAACACTAACTAATTTGTAGTTACGTAAATTATTATCATTTATTTTATCAATACCTAAAAGATAAAACATTACTTTTTAAAACACTTATAAAAAAAAATATCTATTCAGCTAAATATAATAATGTTCTCGATTAAAGGTATACCAAGTGTCAAGTTAAAGTACAGATAGTATGTTAAAACACTTCATTAGACGTTGTAATATGGGAGGAAGATCCAACGGTCCCTGGAACAGATTTCCACGTTTTTAGAGTGTTTGCGTGTAGGCTTTCGTCTTAAAAATACGTAAATATCGATTTTAAGGTGAAAAACTGCAATAAATGAACAACGGTTGAGGCCAGCCGTTGTAATAAAAAAAAATATCGACTATTGAGTGTTTTTTTGCGCGTAGACCGTTGAAAGGACTCGTCCAACAATGCGTGTAAAGTTTTAGTGTCGAAAAATAAATCCTTCACCACGAAAACTTGCAAAACATTATTTTTCAAAAAAGTGGTTTTAGCGTACTTAGGTGGTTTAAATTTGGATTTTTGGCAGTTTTCTGGTATAGGAAGAAGGTCCGACGGTCCCTTAACCAGGTTTTCACGTTTTTAGAGTCATCGCGTGTAGGCTTCCGTCTTAAAAATACGTAAATATCGATTTTAAGGTGAAAAACTGCAATAAATGAACAAAGGTTGAGGCCAGCCGAAGTATAAAAAAAAAATATCGACTATTGGGTGTTTTTTTGGGCGTAAACCGTTCAAGGGACTCGTCCAACAATGCGTGCAAAGTTTTAGTGTGGAAAAATAAATCCTTCACCACGAAAACTTGCAAAACATTATTTTTAAAAAAAGTGGTTTTAGCGTACTTAGGTGGTTTAAATTTGGATTTTTTGCAGTTTTCTGGTATAGGAGGAAGGTCCGACGGTCCCTTAACCAGGTTTTCACGTTTTTAGAGTCATCGCGTGTAGGCATCCGTCTTAAAAATACGTAAATATCGATTTTAAGGTGAAAAACTGCAATAAATGAACAAAGGTTGAGGCCAGCCGTTGTAATAAAAAAAAATATCGACTATTGAGTGTTTTTTTGCGCGTAGACCGTTGAAGGGACTCGTCCAACAATGCGTGTAAAGTTTTAGTGTCGAAAAATAAATCCTTCACCACGAAAACTTGCAAAACATTATTTTTCAAAAAAGTGGTTTTAGCGTACTTAGGTGGTTTAAATTTGGATTTTTGGCAGTTTTCTGGTATAGGAAGAAGGTCCGACGGTCCCTTAACCAGGTTTTCACGTTTTTAGAGTCATCGCGTGTAGGCTTCCGTCTTAAAAATACGTAAATATCGATTTTAAGGTGAAAAACTGCAATAAATGAACAAAGGTTGAGGCCAGCCGTAGTATAAAAAAAAAATATCGACTATTGGGTGTTTTTTTGGGCGTAAACCGTTCAAGGGACTCGTCCAACAATGCGTGTAAAGTTTTAGTGTGGAAAAATAAATCCTTCACCACGAAAACTTGCAAAACATTATTTTTAAAAAAAGTGGTTTTAGCGTACTTAGGTGGTTTAAATTTGGATTTTTTGCAGTTTTCTGGTATAGGAGGAAGGTCCGACGGTCCCTTAACCAGGTTTTCACGTTTTTAGAGTCATCGCGTGTAGGCTTCCGTCTTAAAAATACGTAAATATCGATTTTAAGGTGAAAAACTGCAATAAATGAACAAAGGTTGAGGCCAGCCGTAGTATAAAAAAAAAATATCGACTATTGGGTGTTTTTTTGGGCGTAAACCGTTCAAGGGACTCGTCCAACAATGCGTGTAAAGTTTTAGTGTCGAAAAATAAATCCTTCACCACGAAAACTTGCAAAACATTATTTTTAAAAAAGTGGTTTTAGCGTACTTAGGTGGTTTAAATTTGGATTTTTTGCAGTTTTCTGGTATAGGAGGAAGGTCCGACGGTCCCTTAACCAGGTTTTCACGTTTTTAGAGTCATCGCGTGTAGGCTTCCGTCTTAAAAATACGTAAATATCGATTTTAAGGTGAAAAACTGCAATAAATGAACAAAGGTTGAGGCCAGCCGTTGTAATAAAAAAAAATATCGACTATTGAGTGTTTTTTTGCGCGTAGACCGTTGAAGGGACTCGTCCAACAATGCGTGTAAAGTTTTAGTGTCGAAAAATAAATCCTTCACCACGAAAACTTGCAAAACATTATTTTTAAAAAAAATGGTTTTAGCGTACTTAGGTGGTTTAAATTTGGATTTTTTGCAGTTTTCTGGTATAGGAGGAAGGTCCGACGGTCCCTTAACCAGGTTTTCACGTTTTTAGAGTCATCGCGTGTAGGCATCCGTCTTAAAAATACGTAAATATCGATTTTAAGGTGAAAAACTGCAATAAATGAAAAAAGGTTGAGGCCAGCCGTTGTAATAAAAAAAAATATCGACTATTGAGTGTTTTTTTGCGCGTAGACCGTTTAAGGGACTCGTCCAACAATGCGTGTAAAGTTTTAGTGTCGAAAAATAAATCCTTCACCACGAAAACTTGCAAAACATTATTTTTAAAAAAAGTGGTTTTAGCGTACTTAGGTGGTTTAAATTTGGATTTTTTGCAGTTTTCTGGTATAGGAGGAAGGTCCGACGGTCCCTTAACCAGGTTTTCACGTTTTTAGAGTCATCGCGTGTAGGCTTCCGTCTTAAAAATACGTAAATATCGATTTTAAGGTGAAAAACTGCAATAAATGAACAAAGGTTGAGGCCAGCCGTAGTATAAAAAAAAATATCGACTATTGGGTGTTTTTTTGGGCGTAAACCGTTTAAGGGACTCGTCCAACAATGCGTGTAAAGTTTTAGTGTCGAAAAATAAATCCTTCACCACGAAAACTTGCAAAACATTATTTTTCAAAAAAGTGGTTTTAGCGTACTTAGGTGGTTTAAATTTGGATTTTTTGCAGTTTTCTGGTATAGGAGGAAGGTCCGACGGTCCCTTAACCAGGTTTTCACGTTTTTAGAGTCATCGCGTGTAGGCTTCCGTCTTAAAAATACGTAAATATCGATTTTAAGGTGAAAAACTGCAATAAATGAACAAAGGTTGAGGCCAGCCGTTGTAATAAAAAAAAATATCGACTATTGGGTGTTTTTTTGCGCGTAGACCGTTTAAGGGACTCGTCCAACAATGCGTGTAAAGTTTTAGTGTCGAAAAATAAATCCTTCACCACGAAAACTTGCAAAACATTATTTTTAAAAAAAGTGGTTTTAGCGTACTTAGGTGGTTTAAATTTGGATTTTTTGCAGTTTTCTGGTATAGGAGGAAGGTCCGACGGTCCCTTAACCAGGTTTTCACGTTTTTAGAGTCATCGCGTGTAGGCATTCCGTCTTAAAAATACGTAAATATCGATTTTAAGGTGAAAAACTGCAATAAATGAACAAAGGTTGAGGCCAGCCGTTGTAATAAAAAAAAATATCGACTATTGAGTGTTTTTTTGCGCGTAGACCGTTTAAGGGACTCGTCCAACAATGCGTGTAAAGTTTTAGTGTCGAAAAATAAATCCTTCACCACGAAAACTTGCAAAACATTATTTTTCAAAAAAGTGGTTTTAGCGTACTTAGGTGGTTTAAATTTGGATTTTTTGCAGTTTTCTGGTATAGGAGGAAGGTCCGACGGTCCCTTAACCAGGTTTTCACGTTTTTAGAGTCATCGCGTGTAGGCATTCCGTCTTAAAAATACGTAAATATCGATTTTAAGGTGAAAAACTGCAATAAATGAACAAAGGTTGAGGCCAGCCGTTGTAATAAAAAAAAATATCGACTATTGGGTGTTTTTTTGCGCGTAGACCGTTTAAGGGACTCGTCCAACAATGCGTGTAAAGTTTTAGTGTCGAAAAATAAATCCTTCACCACGAAAACTTGCAAAACATTATTTTTCAAAAAAGTGGTTTTAGCGTACTTAGGTGGTTTAAATTTGGATTTTTGGCAGTTTTCTGGTATAGGAAGAAGGTCCGACGGTCCCTTAACCAGGTTTTCACGTTTTTAGAGTCATCGCGTGTAGGCTTCCGTCTTAAAAATACGTAAATATCGATTTTAAGGTGAAAAACTGCAATAAATGAACAAAGGTTGAGGCCAGCCGTAGTAATAAAAAAAAATATCGACTATTGGGTGTTTTTTTGCGCGTAGACCGTTTAAGGGACTCGTCCAACAATGCGTGTAAAGTTTTAGTGTTGAAAAATAAATCCTTCACCACGAAAACTTGCAAAACATTATTTTTCAAAAAAGTGGTTTTAGCGTACTTAGGTGGTTTAAATTTGGATTTTTGGCAGTTTTCTGGTATAGGAGGAAGGTCCGACGGTCCCTTAACCAGGTTTTCACGTTTTTAGAGTCATCGCGTGTAGGCTTCCGTCTTAAAAATACGTAAATATCGATTTTAAGGTGAAAAACTGCAATAAATGAACAAAGGTTGAGGCCAGCCGTTGTAATAAAAAAAAATATCGACTATTGGGTGTTTTTTTGCGCGTAGACCGTTTAAGGGACTCGTCCAACAATGCGTGTAAAGTTTTAGTGTCGAAAAATAAATCCTTCACCACGAAAACTTGCAAAACATTATTTTTCAAAAAAGTGGTTTTAGCGTACTTAGGTGGTTTAAATTTGGATTTTTGGCAGTTTTCTGGTATAGGAAGAAGGTCCGACGGTCCCTTAACCAGGTTTTCACGTTTTTAGAGTCATCGCGTGTAGGCTTCCGTCTTAAAAATACGTAAATATCGATTTTAAGGTGAAAAACTGCAATAAATGAACAAAGGTTGAGGCCAGCCGTAGTATAAAAAAAAAATATCGACTATTGGGTGTTTTTTTGGGCGTAAACCGTTCAAGGGACTCGTCCAACAATGCGTGTAAAGTTTTAGTGTGGAAAAATAAATCCTTCACCACGAAAACTTGCAAAACATTATTTTTAAAAAAGTGGTTTTAGCGTACTTAGGTGGTTTAAATTTGGATTTTTGGCAGTTTTCTGGTATAGGAGGAAGGTCCGACGGTCCCTTAACCAGGTTTTCACGTTTTTAGAGTCATCGCGTGTAGGCTTCCGTCTTAAAAATACGTAAATATCGATTTTAAGGTGAAAAACTGCAATAAATGAACAAAGGTTGAGGCCAGCCGTTGTAATAAAAAAAAATATCGACTATTGAGTGTTTTTTTGCGCGTAGACCGTTTAAGGGACTCGTCCAACAATGCGTGTAAAGTTTTAGTGTCGAAAAATAAATCCTTCACCACGAAAACTTGCAAAACATTATTTTTCAAAAAAGTGGTTTTAGCGTACTTAGGTGGTTTAAATTTGGATTTTTGGCAGTTTTCTGGTATAGGAAGAAGGTCCGACGGTCCCTTAACCAGGTTTTCACGTTTTTAGAGTCATCGCGTGTAGGCTTCCGTCTTAAAAATACGTAAATATCGATTTTAAGGTGAAAAACTGCAATAAATGAACAAAGGTTGAGGCCAGCCGTAGTATAAAAAAAAATATCGACTATTGGGTGTTTTTTTGGGCGTAAACCGTTCAAGGGACTCGTCCAACAATGCGTGTAAAGTTTTAGTGTGGAAAAATAAATCCTTCACCACGAAAACTTGCAAAACATTATTTTTCAAAAAAGTGGTTTTAGCGTACTTAGGTGGTTTAAATTTGGATTTTTGGCAGTTTTCTGGTATAGGAGGAAGGTCCGACGGTCCCTTAACCAGGTTTTCACGTTTTTAGAGTCATCGCGTGTAGGCTTCCGTCTTAAAAATACGTAAATATCGATTTTAAGGTGAAAAACTGCAATAAATGAACAAAGGTTGAGGCCAGCCGTTGTAATAAAAAAAAATATCGACTATTGAGTGTTTTTTTGCGCGTAGACCGTTTAAGGGACTCGTCCAACAATGCGTGTAAAGTTTTAGTGTCGAAAAATAAATCCTTCACCACGAAAACTTGCAAAACATTATTTTTCAAAAAAGTGGTTTTAGCGTACTTAGGTGGTTTAAATTTGGATTTTTGGCAGTTTTCTGGTATAGGAAGAAGGTCCGACGGTCCCTTAACCAGGTTTTCACGTTTTTAGAGTCATCGCGTGTAGGCTTCCGTCTTAAAAATACGTAAATATCGATTTTAAGGTGAAAAACTGCAATAAATGAACAAAGGTTGAGGCCAGCCGTAGTATAAAAAAAAATATCGACTATTGGGTGTTTTTTTGGGCGTAAACCGTTCAAGGGACTCGTCCAACAATGCGTGTAAAGTTTTAGTGTGGAAAAATAAATCCTTCACCACGAAAACTTGCAAAACATTATTTTTCAAAAAAGTGGTTTTAGCGTACTTAGGTGGTTTAAATTTGGATTTTTGGCAGTTTTCTGGTATAGGAGAAGGTCCGACGGTCCCTTAACCAGGTTTTCACGTTTTTAGAGTCATCGCGTGTAGGCTTCCGTCTTAAAAATACGTAAATATCGATTTTAAGGTGAAAAACTGCAATAAATGAACAAAGGTTGAGGCCAGCCGTAGTATAAAAAAAAAATATCGACTATTGGGTGTTTTTTTGGCGCGTAGACCGTTTAAGGGACTCGTCCAACAATGCGTGTAAAGTTTTAGTGTTGAAAAATAAATCCTTCACCACGAAAACTTGCAAAACATTATTTTTCAAAAAAGTGGTTTTAGCGTACTTAGGTGGTTTAAATTTGGATTTTTGGCAGTTTTCTGGTATAGGAGGAAGGTCCGACGGTCCCTTAACCAGGTTTTCACGTTTTTAGAGTCATCGCGTGTAGGCTTCCGTCTTAAAAATACGTAAATATCGATTTTAAGGTGAAAAACTGCAATAAATGAACAAAGGTTGAGGCCAGCCGTAGTAATAAAAAAAAATATCGACTATTGGGTGTTTTTTTGCGCGTAGACCGTTTAAGGGACTCGTCCAACAATGCGTGTAAAGTTTTAGTGTCGAAAAATAAATCCTTCACCACGAAAACTTGCAAAACATTATTTTTCAAAAAAGTGGTTTTAGCGTACTTAGGTGGTTTAAATTTGGATTTTTGGCAGTTTTCTGGTATAGGAAGAAGGTCCGACGGTCCCTTAACCAGGTTTTCACGTTTTTAGAGTCATCGCGTGTAGGCTTCCGTCTTAAAAATACGTAAATATCGATTTTAAGGTGAAAAACTGCAATAAATGAACAAAGGTTGAGGCCAGCCGTAGTATAAAAAAAAATATCGACTATTGGGTGTTTTTTTGGCGCGTAGACCGTTTAAGGGACTCGTCCAACAATGCGTGTAAAGTTTTAGTGTTGAAAAATAAATCCTTCACCACGAAAACTTGCAAAACATTATTTTTCAAAAAAGTGGTTTTAGCGTACTTAGGTGGTTTAAATTTGGATTTTTGGCAGTTTTCTGGTATAGGAGGAAGGTCCGACGGTCCCTTAACCAGGTTTTCACGTTTTTAGAGTCATCGCGTGTAGGCTTCCGTCTTAAAAATACGTAAATATCGATTTTAAGGTGAAAAACTGCAATAAATGAACAAAGGTTGAGGCCAGCCGTAGTATAAAAAAAAATATCGACTATTGGGTGTTTTTTTGCGCGTAGACCGTTTAAGGGACTCGTCCAACAATGCGTGTAAAGTTTTAGTGTCGAAAAATAAATCCTTCACCACGAAAACTTGCAAAACATTATTTTTCAAAAAAGTGGTTTTAGCGTACTTAGGTGGTTTAAATTTGGATTTTTGGCAGTTTTCTGGTATAGGAAGAAGGTCCGACGGTCCCTTAACCAGGTTTTCACGTTTTTAGAGTCATCGCGTGTAGGCTTCCGTCTTAAAAATACGTAAATATCGATTTTAAGGTGAAAAACTGCAATAAATGAACAAAGGTTGAGGCCAGCCGTAGTATAAAAAAAAAATATCGACTATTGGGTGTTTTTTTGCGCGTAGACCGTTTAAGGGACTCGTCCAACAATGCGTGTAAAGTTTTAGTGTCGAAAAATAAATCCTTCACCACGAAAACTTGCAAAACATTATTTTTCAAAAAAGTGGTTTTAGCGTACTTAGGTGGTTTAAATTTGGATTTTTGGCAGTTTTCTGGTATAGGAGGAAGGTCCGACGGTCCCTTAACCAGGTTTTCACGTTTTTAGAGTCATCGCGTGTAGGCTTCCGTCTTAAAAATACGTAAATATCGATTTTAAGGTGAAAAACTGCAATAAATGAACAAAGGTTGAGGCCAGCCGTAGTATAAAAAAAAATATCGACTATTGGGTGTTTTTTTGCGCGTAGACCGTTTAAGGGACTCGTCCAACAATGCGTGTAAAGTTTTAGTGTCGAAAAATAAATCCTTCACCACGAAAACTTGCAAAACATTATTTTTCAAAAAAGTGGTTTTAGCGTACTTAGGTGGTTTAAATTTGGATTTTTGGCAGTTTTCTGGTATAGGAAGAAGGTCCGACGGTCCCTTAACCAGGTTTTCACGTTTTTAGAGTCATCGCGTGTAGGCTTCCGTCTTAAAAATACGTAAATATCGATTTTAAGGTGAAAAACTGCAATAAATGAACAAAGGTTGAGGCCAGCCGTAGTATAAAAAAAAATATCGACTATTGGGTGTTTTTTTGCGCGTAGACCGTTTAAGGGACTCGTCCAACAATGCGTGTAAAGTTTTAGTGTTGAAAAATAAATCCTTCACCACGAAAACTTGCAAAACATTATTTTTCAAAAAAGTGGTTTTAGCGTACTTAGGTGGTTTAAATTTGGATTTTTGGCAGTTTTCTGGTATAGGAGGAAGGTCCGACGGTCCCTTAACCAGGTTTTCACGTTTTTAGAGTCATCGCGTGTAGGCTTCCGTCTTAAAAATACGTAAATATCGATTTTAAGGTGAAAAACTGCAATAAATGAACAAAGGTTGAGGCCAGCCGTAGTATAAAAAAAAATATCGACTATTGGGTGTTTTTTTGCGCGTAGACCGTTTAAGGGACTCGTCCAACAATGCGTGTAAAGTTTTAGTGTCGAAAAATAAATCCTTCACCACGAAAACTTGCAAAACATTATTTTTCAAAAAAGTGGTTTTAGCGTACTTAGGTGGTTTAAATTTGGATTTTTGGCAGTTTTCTGGTATAGGAGGAAGGTCCGACGGTCCCTTAACCAGGTTTTCACGTTTTTAGAGTCATCGCGTGTAGGCTTCCGTCTTAAAAATACGTAAATATCGATTTTAAGGTGAAAAACTGCAATAAATGAACAAAGGTTGAGGCCAGCCGTAGTAATAAAAAAAAATATCGACTATTGGGTGTTTTTTTGCGCGTAGACCGTTTAAGGGACTCGTCCAACAATGCGTGTAAAGTTTTAGTGTGGAAAAATAAATCCTTCACCACGAAAACTTGCAAAACATTATTTTTCAAAAAAGTGGTTTTAGCGTACTTAGGTGGTTTAAATTTGGATTTTTGGCAGTTTTCTGGTATAGGAAGAAGGTCCGACGGTCCCTTAACCAGGTTTTCACGTTTTTAGAGTCATCGCGTGTAGGCTTCCGTCTTAAAAATACGTAAATATCGATTTTAAGGTGAAAAACTGCAATAAATGAACAAAGGTTGAGGCCAGCCGTAGTATAAAAAAAAAATATCGACTATTGGGTGTTTTTTTGCGCGTAGACCGTTTAAGGGACTCGTCCAACAATGCGTGTAAAGTTTTAGTGTCGAAAAATAAATCCTTCACCACGAAAACTTGCAAAACATTATTTTTCAAAAAAGTGGTTTTAGCGTACTTAGGTGGTTTAAATTTGGATTTTTGGCAGTTTTCTGGTATAGGAAGAAGGTCCGACGGTCCCTTAACCAGGTTTTCACGTTTTTAGAGTCATCGCGTGTAGGCTTCCGTCTTAAAAATACGTAAATATCGATTTTAAGGTGAAAAACTGCAATAAATGAACAAAGGTTGAGGCCAGCCGTAGTATAAAAAAAAAATATCGACTATTGGGTGTTTTTTTGGCGTAAACCGTTCAAGGGACTCGTCCAACAATGCGTGTAAAGTTTTAGTGTCGAAAAATAAATCCTTCACCACGAAAACTTGCAAAACATTATTTTTCAAAAAAGTGGTTTTAGCGTACTTAGGTGGTTTAAATTTGGATTTTTGGCAGTTTTCTGGTATAGGAGGAAGGTCCGACGGTCCCTTAACCAGGTTTTCACGTTTTTAGAGTCATCGCGTGTAGGCTTCCGTCTTAAAAATACGTAAATATCGATTTTAAGGTGAAAAACTGCAATAAATGAACAAAGGTTGAGGCCAGCCGTTGTAATAAAAAAAAATATCGACTATTGAGTGTTTTTTTGCGCGTAGACCGTTTAAGGGACTCGTCCAACAATGCGTGTAAAGTTTTAGTGTCGAAAAATAAATCCTTCACCACGAAAACTTGCAAAACATTATTTTTCAAAAAAGTGGTTTTAGCGTACTTAGGTGGTTTAAATTTGGATTTTTGGCAGTTTTCTGGTATAGGAAGAAGGTCCGACGGTCCCTTAACCAGGTTTTCACGTTTTTAGAGTCATCGCGTGTAGGCTTCCGTCTTAAAAATACGTAAATATCGATTTTAAGGTGAAAAACTGCAATAAATGAACAAAGGTTGAGGCCAGCCGTAGTATAAAAAAAAATATCGACTATTGGGTGTTTTTTTGCGCGTAGACCGTTTAAGGGACTCGTCCAACAATGCGTGTAAAGTTTTAGTGTCGAAAAATAAATCCTTCACCACGAAAACTTGCAAAACATTATTTTTCAAAAAAGTGGTTTTAGCGTACTTAGGTGGTTTAAATTTGGATTTTTGGCAGTTTTCTGGTATAGGAAGAAGGTCCGACGGTCCCTTAACCAGGTTTTCACGTTTTTAGAGTCATCGCGTGTAGGCTTCCGTCTTAAAAATACGTAAATATCGATTTTAAGGTGAAAAACTGCAATAAATGAACAAAGGTTGAGGCCAGCCGTAGTATAAAAAAAAATATCGACTATTGGGTGTTTTTTTGCGCGTAGACCGTTTAAGGGACTCGTCCAACAATGCGTGTAAAGTTTTAGTGTCGAAAAATAAATCCTTCACCACGAAAACTTGCAAAACATTATTTTTCAAAAAAGTGGTTTTAGCGTACTTAGGTGGTTTAAATTTGGATTTTTGGCAGTTTTCTGGTATAGGAAGAAGGTCCGACGGTCCCTTAACCAGGTTTTCATGTTTTTAGAGTCATCGCGTGTAGGCTTCCGTCTTAAAAATACGTAAATATCGATTTTAAGGTGAAAAACTGCAATAAATGAACAAAGGTTGAGGCCAGCCGTAGTATAAAAAAAAATATCGACTATTGGGTGTTTTTTTGCGCGTAGACCGTTTAAGGGACTCGTCCAACAATGCGTGTAAAGTTTTAGTGTCGAAAAATAAATCCTTCACCACGAAAACTTGCAAAACATTATTTTTCAAAAAAGTGGTTTTAGCGTACTTAGGTGGTTTAAATTTGGATTTTTGGCAGTTTTCTGGTATAGGAAGAAGGTCCGACGGTCCCTTAACCAGGTTTTCACGTTTTTAGAGTCATCGCGTGTAGGCTTCCGTCTTAAAAATACGTAAATATCGATTTTAAAGGTGAAAAACTGCAATAAATGAACAAAGGTTGAGGCCAGCCGTAGTATAAAAAAAAATATCGACTATTGGGTGTTTTTTTGCGCGTAGACCGTTTAAGGGACTCGTCCAACAATGCGTGTAAAGTTTTAGTGTCGAAAAATAAATCCTTCACCACGAAAACTTGCAAAACATTATTTTTCAAAAAAGTGGTTTTAGCGTACTTAGGTGGTTTAAATTTGGATTTTTGGCAGTTTTCTGGTATAGGAAGAAGGTCCGACGGTCCCTTAACCAGGTTTTCATGTTTTTAGAGTCATCGCGTGTAGGCTTCCGTCTTAAAAATACGTAAATATCGATTTTAAGGTGAAAAACTGCAATAAATGAACAAAGGTTGAGGCCAGCCGTAGTATAAAAAAAAATATCGACTATTGGGTGTTTTTTTGCGCGTAGACCGTTCAAGGGACTCGTCCAACAATGCGTGTAAAGTTTTAGTGTCGAAAAATAAATCCTTCACCACGAAAACTTGCAAAACATTATTTTTCAAAAAAGTGGTTTTAGCGTACTTAGGTGGTTTAAATTTGGATTTTTGGCAGTTTTCTGGTATAGGAAGAAGGTCCGACGGTCCCTTAACCAGGTTTTCACGTTTTTAGAGTCATCGCGTGTAGGCTTCCGTCTTAAAAATACGTAAATATCGATTTTAAGGTGAAAAACTGCAATAAATGAACAAAGGTTGAGGCCAGCCGTAGTATAAAAAAAAATATCGACTATTGGGTGTTTTTTTGCGCGTAGACCGTTTAAGGGACTCGTCCAACAATGCGTGTAAAGTTTTAGTGTCGAAAAATAAATCCTTCACCACGAAAACTTGCAAAACATTATTTTTCAAAAAAGTGGTTTTAGCGTACTTAGGTGGTTTAAATTTGGATTTTTGGCAGTTTTCTGGTATAGGAGAAGGTCCGACGGTCCCTTAACCAGGTTTTCACGTTTTTAGAGTCATCGCGTGTAGGCTTCCGTCTTAAAAATACGTAATATCGATTTTAAGGTGAAAAACTGCAATAAATGAACAAAGGTTGAGGCCAGCCGTAGTATAAAAAAAAATATCGACTATTGGGTGTTTTTTTGCGCGTAGACCGTTCAAGGGACTCGTCCAACAATGCGTGTAAAGTTTTAGTGTCGAAAAATAAATCCTTCACCACGAAAACTTGCAAAACATTATTTTTCAAAAAAGTGGTTTTAGCGTACTTAGGTGGTTTAAATTTGGATTTTTGGCAGTTTTCTGGTATAGGAAGAAGGTCCGACGGTCCCTTAACCAGGTTTTCATGTTTTTAGAGTCATCGCGTGTAGGCTTCCGTCTTAAAAATACGTAAATATCGATTTTAAGGTGAAAAACTGCAATAAATGAACAAAGGTTGAGGCCAGCCGTAGTATAAAAAAAAATATCGACTATTGGGTGTTTTTTTGCGCGTAGACCGTTTAAGGGACTCGTCCAACAATGCGTGTAAAGTTTTAGTGTCGAAAAATAAATCCTTCACCACGAAAACTTGCAAAACATTATTTTTCAAAAAAGTGGTTTTAGCGTACTTAGGTGGTTTAAATTTGGATTTTTGGCAGTTTTCTGGTATAGGAAGAAGGTCCGACGGTCCCTTAACCAGGTTTTCACGTTTTTAGAGTCATCGCGTGTAGGCTTCCGTCTTAAAAATACGTAAATATCGATTTTAAGGTGAAAAACTGCAATAAATGAACAAAGGTTGAGGCCAGCCGTAGTATAAAAAAAAATATCGACTATTGGGTGTTTTTTTGCGCGTAGACCGTTTAAGGGACTCGTCCAACAATGCGTGTAAAGTTTTAGTGTCGAAAAATAAATCCTTCACCACGAAAACTTGCAAAACATTATTTTTCAAAAAAGTGGTTTTAGCGTACTTAGGTGGTTTAAATTTGGATTTTTGGCAGTTTTCTGGTATAGGAAGAAGGTCCGACGGTCCCTTAACCAGGTTTTCATGTTTTTAGAGTCATCGCGTGTAGGCTTCCGTCTTAAAAATACGTAAATATCGATTTTAAAGGTGAAAAACTGCAATAAATGAACAAAGGTTGAGGCCAGCCGTAGTATAAAAAAAAATATCGACTATTGGGTGTTTTTTTGCGCGTAGACCGTTTAAGGGACTCGTCCAACAATGCGTGTAAAGTTTTAGTGTCGAAAAATAAATCCTTCACCACGAAAACTTGCAAAACATTATTTTTCAAAAAAGTGGTTTTAGCGTACTTAGGTGGTTTAAATTTGGATTTTTGGCAGTTTTCTGGTATAGGAAGAAGGTCCGACGGTCCCTTAACCAGGTTTTCACGTTTTTAGAGTCATCGCGTGTAGGCTTCCGTCTTAAAAATACGTAAATATCGATTTTAAGGTGAAAAACTGCAATAAATGAACAAAGGTTGAGGCCAGCCGTAGTAATAAAAAAAAATATCGACTATTGGGTGTTTTTTTGCGCGTAGACCGTTTAAGGGACTCGTCCAACAATGCGTGTAAAGTTTTAGTGTCGAAAAATAAATCCTTCACCACGAAAACTTGCAAAACATTATTTTTCAAAAAAGTGGTTTTAGCGTACTTAGGTGGTTTAAATTTGGATTTTTGGCAGTTTTCTGGTATAGGAAGAAGGTCCGACGGTCCCTTAACCAGGTTTTCATGTTTTTAGAGTCATCGCGTGTAGGCTTCCGTCTTAAAAATACGTAAATATCGATTTTAAGGTGAAAAACTGCAATAAATGAACAAAGGTTGAGGCCAGCCGTAGTAATAAAAAAAAATATCGACTATTGGGTGTTTTTTTGCGCGTAGACCGTTTAAGGGACTCGTCCAACAATGCGTGTAAAGTTTTAGTGTCGAAAAATAAATCCTTCACCACGAAAACTTGCAAAACATTATTTTTCAAAAAAGTGGTTTTAGCGTACTTAGGTGGTTTAAATTTGGATTTTTGGCAGTTTTCTGGTATAGGAAGAAGGTCCGACGGTCCCTTAACCAGGTTTTCATGTTTTTAGAGTCATCGCGTGTAGGCTTCCGTCTTAAAAATACGTAAATATCGATTTTAAAGGTGAAAAACTGCAA
The DNA here is from genome assembly GCF_003676215.2 of Rhopalosiphum maidis. NCBI lineage: Eukaryota > Metazoa > Arthropoda > Insecta > Hemiptera > Aphididae > Rhopalosiphum > Rhopalosiphum maidis. The sequence goes on from NC_040877.1 coordinate 94,053,731, forward strand.
TAAATGAACAAAGGTTGAGGCCAGCCGTAGTATAAAAAAAAATATCGACTATTGGGTGTTTTTTTGCGCGTAGACCGTTTAAGGGACTCGTCCAACAATGCGTGTAAAGTTTTAGTGTCGAAAAATAAATCCTTCACCACGAAAACTTGCAAAACATTATTTTTCAAAAAAGTGGTTTTAGCGTACTTAGGTGGTTTAAATTTGGATTTTTGGCAGTTTTCTGGTATAGGAAGAAGGTCCGACGGTCCCTTAACCAGGTTTTCACTGTTTTTAGAGTCATCGCGTGTAGGCTTCCGTCTTAAAAATACGTAAATATCGATTTTAAGGTGAAAAACTGCAATAAATGAACAAAGGTTGAGGCCAGCCGTAGTATAAAAAAAAATATCGACTATTGGGTGTTTTTTTGCGCGTAGACCGTTTAAGGGACTCGTCCAACAATGCGTGTAAAGTTTTAGTGTCGAAAAATAAATCCTTCACCACGAAAACTTGCAAAACATTATTTTTCAAAAAAGTGGTTTTAGCGTACTTAGGTGGTTTAAATTTGGATTTTTGGCAGTTTTCTGGTATAGGAAGAAGGTCCGACGGTCCCTTAACCAGGTTTTCATGTTTTTAGAGTCATCGCGTGTAGGCTTCCGTCTTAAAAATACGTAAATATCGATTTTAAGGTGAAAAACTGCAATAAATGAACAAAGGTTGAGGCCAGCCGTAGTATAAAAAAAAATATCGACTATTGGGTGTTTTTTTGCGCGTAGACCGTTTAAGGGACTCGTCCAACAATGCGTGTAAAGTTTTAGTGTCGAAAAATAAATCCTTCACCACGAAAACTTGCAAAACATTATTTTTCAAAAAAGTGGTTTTAGCGTACTTAGGTGGTTTAAATTTGGATTTTTGGCAGTTTTCTGGTATAGGAAGAAGGTCCGACGGTCCCTTAACCAGGTTTTCACGTTTTTAGAGTCATCGCGTGTAGGCTTCCGTCTTAAAAATACGTAAATATCGATTTTAAGGTGAAAAACTGCAATAAATGAACAAAGGTTGAGGCCAGCCGTAGTATAAAAAAAAATATCGACTATTGGGTGTTTTTTTGGGCGTAAACCGTTCAAGGGACTCGTCCAACAATGCGTGTAAAGTTTTAGTGTGGAAAAATAAATCCTTCACCACGAAAACTTGCAAAACATTATTTTTCAAAAAAGTGGTTTTAGCGTACTTAGGTGGTTTAAATTTGGATTTTTGGCAGTTTTCTGGTATAGGAGGAAGGTCCGACGGTCCCTTAACCAGGTTTTCACGTTTTTAGAGTCATCGCGTGTAGGCTTCCGTCTTAAAAATACGTTAATATCGATTTTAAGGTGAAAAACTGCAATAAATGAACAAAGGTTGAGGCCAGCCGTAGTATAAAAAAAAATATCGACTATTGGGTGTTTTTTTGCGCGTAGACCGTTTAAGGGACTCGTCCAACAATGCGTGTAAAGTTTTAGTGTCGAAAAATAAATCCTTCACCACGAAAACTTGCAAAACATTATTTTTCAAAAAAGTGGTTTTAGCGTACTTAGGTGGTTTAAATTTGGATTTTTGGCAGTTTTCTGGTATAGGAAGAAGGTCCGACGGTCCCTTAACCAGGTTTTCATGTTTTTAGAGTCATCGCGTGTAGGCTTCCGTCTTAAAAATACGTAAATATCGATTTTAAAGGTGAAAAACTGCAATAAATGAACAAAGGTTGAGGCCAGCCGTAGTATAAAAAAAAATATCGACTATTGGGTGTTTTTTTGCGCGTAGACCGTTTAAGGGACTCGTCCAACAATGCGTGTAAAGTTTTAGTGTCGAAAAATAAATCCTTCACCACGAAAACTTGCAAAACATTATTTTTCAAAAAAGTGGTTTTAGCGTACTTAGGTGGTTTAAATTTGGATTTTTGGCAGTTTTCTGGTATAGGAAGAAGGTCCGACGGTCCCTTAACCAGGTTTTCACGTTTTTAGAGTCATCGCGTGTAGGCTTCCGTCTTAAAAATACGTAAATATCGATTTTAAGGTGAAAAACTGCAATAAATGAACAAAGGTTGAGGCCAGCCGTAGTATAAAAAAAAATATCGACTATTGGGTGTTTTTTTGCGCGTAGACCGTTTAAGGGACTCGTCCAACAATGCGTGTAAAGTTTTAGTGTCGAAAAATAAATCCTTCACCACGAAAACTTGCAAAACATTATTTTTCAAAAAAGTGGTTTTAGCGTACTTAGGTGGTTTAAATTTGGATTTTTGGCAGTTTTCTGGTATAGGAAGAAGGTCCGACGGTCCCTTAACCAGGTTTTCATGTTTTTAGAGTCATCGCGTGTAGGCTTCCGTCTTAAAAATACGTAAATATCGATTTTAAGGTGAAAAACTGCAATAAATGAACAAAGGTTGAGGCCAGCCGTAGTATAAAAAAAAAATATCGACTATTGGGTGTTTTTTTGCGCGTAGACCGTTTAAGGGACTCGTCCAACAATGCGTGTAAAGTTTTAGTGTCGAAAAATAAATCCTTCACCACGAAAACTTGCAAAACATTATTTTTCAAAAAAGTGGTTTTAGCGTACTTAGGTGGTTTAAATTTGGATTTTTGGCAGTTTTCTGGTATAGGAAGAAGGTCCGACGGTCCCTTAACCAGGTTTTCATGTTTTTAGAGTCATCGCGTGTAGGCTTCCGTCTTAAAAATACGTAAATATCGATTTTAAGGTGAAAAACTGCAATAAATGAACAAAGGTTGAGGCCAGCCGTAGTAATAAAAAAAAATATCGACTATTGGGTGTTTTTTTGCGCGTAGACCGTTTAAGGGACTCGTCCAACAATGCGTGTAAAGTTTTAGTGTGGAAAAATAAATCCTTCACCACGAAAACTTGCAAAACATTATTTTTCAAAAAAGTGGTTTTAGCGTACTTAGGTGGTTTAAATTTGGATTTTTGGCAGTTTTCTGGTATAGGAAGAAGGTCCGACGGTCCCTTAACCAGGTTTTCATGTTTTTAGAGTCATCGCGTGTAGGCTTCCGTCTTAAAAATACGTAAATATCGATTTTAAAGTGAAAAACTGCAATAAATGAACAAAGGTTGAGGCCAGCCGTAGTATCAAAAAAAAATATCGACAATTGGGTGTTTTTTTGCGCGTAGACCGTTCAAGGGACTCGTCCAACAATGCGTGTAAAGTTTTAGTGTCGAAAAATAAATCCTTCACCACGAAAACTTGCAAAACATTATTTTTCAAAAAAGTGGTTTTAGCGTACTTAGGTGGTTTAAATTTGGATTTTTGGCAGTTTTCTGGTATAGGAAGAAGGTCCGACGGTCCCTTAACCAGGTTTTCACGTTTTTAGAGTCATCGCGTGTAGGCTTCCGTCTTAAAAATACGTAAATATCGATTTTAAGGTGAAAAACTGCAATAAATGAACAAAGGTTGAGGCCAGCCGTAGTATAAAAAAAAAATATCGACTATTGGGTGTTTTTTTGGGCGTAAACCGTTCAAGGGACTCGTCCAACAATGCGTGTAAAGTTTTAGTGTGGAAAAATAAATCCTTCACCACGAAAACTTGCAAAACATTATTTTTCAATAAAGTGTTTTTAGCGTACTTAGGTGGTTTAAATTTGGATTTTTGGCAGTTTTCTGGTATAGGAGGAAGGTCCGACGGTCCCTTAACCAGGTTTTCACGTTTTTAGAGTCATCGCGTGTAGGCTTCCGTCTTAAAAATACGTAATATCGATTTTAAGGTGAAAAACTGCAATAAATGAACAAAGGTTGAGGCCAGCCGTAGTATAAAAAAAAATATCGACTATTGGGTGTTTTTTTGCGCGTAGACCGTTCAAGGGACTCGTCCAACAATGCGTGTAAAGTTTTAGTGTCGAAAAATAAATCCTTCACCACGAAAACTTGCAAAACATTATTTTTCAAAAAAGTGGTTTTAGCGTACTTAGGTGGTTTAAATTTGGATTTTTGGCAGTTTTCTGGTATAGGAAGAAGGTCCGACGGTCCCTTAACCAGGTTTTCACGTTTTTAGAGTCATCGCGTGTAGGCTTCCGTCTTAAAAATACGTAAATATCGATTTTAAGGTGAAAAACTGCAATAAATGAACAAAGGTTGAGGCCAGCCGTAGTATAAAAAAAAATATCGACTATTGGGTGTTTTTTTGCGCGTAGACCGTTCAAGGGACTCGTCCAACAATGCGTGTAAAGTTTTAGTGTCGAAAAATAAATCCTTCACCACGAAAACTTGCAAAACATTATTTTTCAAAAAAGTGGTTTTAGCGTACTTAGGTGGTTTAAATTTGGATTTTTGGCAGTTTTCTGGTATAGGAAGAAGGTCCGACGGTCCCTTAACCAGGTTTTCACGTTTTTAGAGTCATCGCGTGTAGGCTTCCGTCTTAAAAATACGTAAATATCGATTTTAAGGTGAAAAACTGCAATAAATGAACAAAGGTTGAGGCCAGCCGTAGTATAAAAAAAAATATCGACTATTGGGTGTTTTTTTGCGCGTAGACCGTTTAAGGGACTCGTCCAACAATGCGTGTAAAGTTTTAGTGTCGAAAAATAAATCCTTCACCACGAAAACTTGCAAAACATTATTTTTCAAAAAAGTGGTTTTAGCGTACTTAGGTGGTTTAAATTTGGATTTTTGGCAGTTTTCTGGTATAGGAAGAAGGTCCGACGGTCCCTTAACCAGGTTTTCATGTTTTTAGAGTCATCGCGTGTAGGCTTCCGTCTTAAAAATACGTAAATATCGATTTTAAGTGAAAAACTGCAATAAATGAACAAAGGTTGAGGCCAGCCGTAGTATAAAAAAAAATATCGACTATTGGGTGTTTTTTTGCGCGTAGACCGTTTAAGGGACTCGTCCAACAATGCGTGTAAAGTTTTAGTGTCGAAAAATAAATCCTTCACCACGAAAACTTGCAAAACATTATTTTTCAAAAAAGTGGTTTTAGCGTACTTAGGTGGTTTAAATTTGGATTTTTGGCAGTTTTCTGGTATAGGAAGAAGGTCCGACGGTCCCTTAACCAGGTTTTCACGTTTTTAGAGTCATCGCGTGTAGGCTTCCGTCTTAAAAATACGTAAATATCGATTTTAAGGTGAAAAACTGCAATAAATGAACAAAGGTTGAGGCCAGCCGTAGTAATAAAAAAAAATATCGACTATTGGGTGTTTTTTTGCGCGTAGACCGTTTAAGGGACTCGTCCAACAATGCGTGTAAAGTTTTAGTGTCGAAAAATAAATCCTTCACCACGAAAACTTGCAAAACATTATTTTTCAAAAAAGTGGTTTTAGCGTACTTAGGTGGTTTAAATTTGGATTTTTGGCAGTTTTCTGGTATAGGAAGAAGGTCCGACGGTCCCTTAACCAGGTTTTCATGTTTTTAGAGTCATCGCGTGTAGGCTTCCGTCTTAAAAATACGTAAATATCGATTTTAAAGTGAAAAACTGCAATAAATGAACAAAGGTTGAGGCCAGCCGTAGTATAAAAAAAAATATCGACTATTGGGTGTTTTTTTGCGCGTAGACCGTTTAAGGGACTCGTCCAACAATGCGTGTAAAGTTTTAGTGTCGAAAAATAAATCCTTCACCACGAAAACTTGCAAAACATTATTTTTCAAAAAAGTGGTTTTAGCGTACTTAGGTGGTTTAAATTTGGATTTTTGGCAGTTTTCTGGTATAGGAAGAAGGTCCGACGGTCCCTTAACCAGGTTTTCACGTTTTTAGAGTCATCGCGTGTAGGCTTCCGTCTTAAAAATACGTAAATATCGATTTTAAGGTGAAAAACTGCAATAAATGAACAAAGGTTGAGGCCAGCCGTAGTATAAAAAAAAATATCGACTATTGGGTGTTTTTTTGCGCGTAGACCGTTTAAGGGACTCGTCCAACAATGCGTGTAAAGTTTTAGTGTCGAAAAATAAATCCTTCACCACGAAAACTTGCAAAACATTATTTTTCAAAAAAGTGGTTTTAGCGTACTTAGGTGGTTTAAATTTGGATTTTTGGCAGTTTTCTGGTATAGGAAGAAGGTCCGACGGTCCCTTAACCAGGTTTTCACGTTTTTAGAGTCATCGCGTGTAGGCTTCCGTCTTAAAAATACGTAAATATCGATTTTAAGGTGAAAAACTGCAATAAATGAACAAAGGTTGAGGCCAGCCGTAGTAATAAAAAAAAATATCGACTATTGGGTGTTTTTTTGCGCGTAGACCGTTTAAGGGACTCGTCCAACAATGCGTGTAAAGTTTTAGTGTCGAAAAATAAATCCTTCACCACGAAAACTTGCAAAACATTATTTTTCAAAAAAGTGGTTTTAGCGTACTTAGGTGGTTTAAATTTGGATTTTTGGCAGTTTTCTGGTATAGGAAGAAGGTCCGACGGTCCCTTAACCAGGTTTTCACTGTTTTTAGAGTCATCGCGTGTAGGCTTCCGTCTTAAAAATACGTAAATATCGATTTTAAGGTGAAAAACTGCAATAAATGAACAAAGGTTGAGGCCAGCCGTAGTATAAAAAAAAATATCGACTATTGGGTGTTTTTTTGCGCGTAGACCGTTTAAGGGACTCGTCCAACAATGCGTGTAAAGTTTTAGTGTCGAAAAATAAATCCTTCACCACGAAAACTTGCAAAACATTATTTTTCAAAAAAGTGGTTTTAGCGTACTTAGGTGGTTTAAATTTGGATTTTTGGCAGTTTTCTGGTATAGGAAGAAGGTCCGACGGTCCCTTAACCAGGTTTTCACTGTTTTTAGAGTCATCGCGTGTAGGCTTCCGTCTTAAAAATACGTAAATATCGATTTTAAGGTGAAAAACTGCAATAAATGAACAAAGGTTGAGGCCAGCCGTAGTATAAAAAAAAATATCGACTATTGGGTGTTTTTTGCGCGTAGACCGTTTAAGGGACTCGTCCAACAATGCGTGTAAAGTTTTAGTGTCGAAAAATAAATCCTTCACCACGAAAACTTGCAAAACATTATTTTTCAAAAAAGTGGTTTTAGCGTACTTAGGTGGTTTAAATTTGGATTTTTGGCAGTTTTCTGGTATAGGAAGAAGGTCCGACGGTCCCTTAACCAGGTTTTCACGTTTTTAGAGTCATCGCGTGTAGGCTTCCGTCTTAAAAATACGTAAATATCGATTTTAAGGTGAAAAACTGCAATAAATGAACAAAGGTTGAGGCCAGCCGTAGTATAAAAAAAAAATATCGACTATTGGGTGTTTTTTTGCGCGTAGACCGTTCAAGGGACTCGTCCAACAATGCGTGTAAAGTTTTAGTGTCGAAAAATAAATCCTTCACCACGAAAACTTGCAAAACATTATTTTTCAAAAAAGTGGTTTTAGCGTACTTAGGTGGTTTAAATTTGGATTTTTGGCAGTTTTCTGGTATAGGAAGAAGGTCCGACGGTCCCTTAACCAGGTTTTCACGTTTTTAGAGTCATCGCGTGTAGGCTTCCGTCTTAAAAATACGTAAATATCGATTTTAAGGTGAAAAACTGCAATAAATGAACAAAGGTTGAGGCCAGCCGTAGTAATAAAAAAAAATATCGACTATTGGGTGTTTTTTTGCGCGTAGACCGTTTAAGGGACTCGTCCAACAATGCGTGTAAAGTTTTAGTGTCGAAAAATAAATCCTTCACCACGAAAACTTGCAAAACATTATTTTTCAAAAAAGTGGTTTTAGCGTACTTAGGTGGTTTAAATTTGGATTTTTGGCAGTTTTCTGGTATAGGAAGAAGGTCCGACGGTCCCTTAACCAGATTTTCATGTTTTTAGAGTCATCGCGTGTAGGCTTCCGTCTTAAAAATACGTAAATATCGATTTTAAGGTGAAAAACTGCAATAAATGAACAAAGGTTGAGGCCAGCCGTAGTATAAAAAAAAATATCGACTATTGGGTGTTTTTTTGCGCGTAGACCGTTTAAGGGACTCGTCCAACAATGCGTGTAAAGTTTTAGTGTGGAAAAATAAATCCTTCACCACGAAAACTTGCAAAACATTATTTTTCAAAAAAGTGGTTTTAGCGTACTTAGGTGGTTTAAATTTGGATTTTTGGCAGTTTTCTGGTATAGGAAGAAGGTCCGACGGTCCCTTAACCAGGTTTTCATGTTTTTAGAGTCATCGCGTGTAGGCTTCCGTCTTAAAAATACGTAAATATCGATTTTAAAGTGAAAAACTGCAATAAATGAACAAAGGTTGAGGCCAGCCGTAGTATAAAAAAAAATATCGACTATTGGGTGTTTTTTTGCGCGTAGACCGTTCAAGGGACTCGTCCAACAATGCGTGTAAAGTTTTAGTGTCGAAAAATAAATCCTTCACCACGAAAACTTGCAAAACATTATTTTTCAAAAAAGTGGTTTTAGCGTACTTAGGTGGTTTAAATTTGGATTTTTGGCAGTTTTCTGGTATAGGAAGAAGGTCCGACGGTCCCTTAACCAGGTTTTCACGTTTTTAGAGTCATCGCGTGTAGGCTTCCGTCTTAAAAATACGTAAATATCGATTTTAAGGTGAAAAACTGCAATAAATGAACAAAGGTTGAGGCCAGCCGTAGTAATAAAAAAAAATATCGACTATTGGGTGTTTTTTTGCGCGTAGACCGTTTAAGGGACTCGTCCAACAATGCGTGTAAAGTTTTAGTGTCGAAAAATAAATCCTTCACCACGAAAACTTGCAAAACATTATTTTTCAAAAAAGTGGTTTTAGCGTACTTAGGTGGTTTAAATTTGGATTTTTGGCAGTTTTCTGGTATAGGAAGAAGGTCCGACGGTCCCTTAACCAGATTTTCATGTTTTTAGAGTCATCGCGTGTAGGCTTCCGTCTTAAAAATACGTAAATATCGATTTTAAAGTGAAAAACTGCAATAAATGAACAAAGGTTGAGGCCAGCCGTAGTAATAAAAAAAAATATCGACTATTGGGTGTTTTTTTGCGCGTAGACCGTTTAAGGGACTCGTCCAACAATGCGTGTAAAGTTTTAGTGTCGGAAAAATAAATCCTTCACCACGAAAACTTGCAAAACATTATTTTTCAAAAAAGTGGTTTTAGCGTACTTAGGTGGTTTAAATTTGGATTTTTGGCAGTTTTCTGGTATAGGAAGAAGGTCCGACGGTCCCTTAACCAGGTTTTCATGTTTTTAGAGTCATCGCGTGTAGGCTTCCGTCTTAAAAATACGTAAATATCGATTTTAAGGTGAAAAACTGCAATAAATGAACAAAGGTTGAGGCCAGCCGTAGTAATAAAAAAAAATATCGACTATTGGGTGTTTTTTTGCGCGTAGACCGTTTAAGGGACTCGTCCAACAATGCGTGTAAAGTTTTAGTGTCGAAAAATAAATCCTTCACCACGAAAACTTGCAAAACATTATTTTTCAAAAAAGTGGTTTTAGCGTACTTAGGTGGTTTAAATTTGGATTTTTGGCAGTTTTCTGGTATAGGAAGAAGGTCCGACGGTCCCTTAACCAGGTTTTCACGTTTTTAGAGTCATCGCGTGTAGGCTTCCGTCTTAAAAATACGTAAATATCGATTTTAAGGTGAAAAACTGCAATAAATGAACAAAGGTTGAGGCCAGCCGTAGTATAAAAAAAAATATCGACTATTGGGTGTTTTTTTGCGCGTAGACCGTTTAAGGGACTCGTCCAACAATGCGTGTAAAGTTTTAGTGTCGAAAAATAAATCCTTCACCACGAAAACTTGCAAAACATTATTTTTCAAAAAAGTGGTTTTAGCGTACTTAGGTGGTTTAAATTTGGATTTTTGGCAGTTTTCTGGTATAGGAAGAAGGTCCGACGGTCCCTTAACCAGGTTTTCATGTTTTTAGAGTCATCGCGTGTAGGCTTCCGTCTTAAAAATACGTAAATATCGATTTTAAGGTGAAAAACTGCAATAAATGAACAAAGGTTGAGGCCAGCCGTAGTATAAAAAAAAATATCGACTATTGGGTGTTTTTTTGCGCGTAGACCGTTTAAGGGACTCGTCCAACAATGCGTGTAAAGTTTTAGTGTCGAAAAATAAATCCTTCACCACGAAAACTTGCAAAACATTATTTTTCAAAAAAGTGGTTTTAGCGTACTTAGGTGGTTTAAATTTGGATTTTTGGCAGTTTTCTGGTATAGGAGAAGGTCCGACGGTCCCTTAACCAGGTTTTCACGTTTTTAGAGTCATCGCGTGTAGGCTTCCGTCTTAAAAATACGTAAATATCGATTTTAAGGTGAAAAACTGCAATAAATGAACAAAGGTTGAGGCCAGCCGTAGTATAAAAAAAAATATCGACTATTGGGTGTTTTTTTGCGCGTAAACCGTTTAAGGGACTCGTCCAACAATGCGTGTAAAGTTTTAGTGTGGAAAAATAAATCCTTCACCACGAAAACTTGCAAAACATTATTTTTCAAAAAAGTGGTTTTAGCGTACTTAGGTGGTTTAAATTTGGATTTTTGGCAGTTTTCTGGTATAGGAGAAGGTCCGACGGTCCCTTAACCAGGTTTTCATGTTTTTAGAGTCATCGCGTGTAGGCTTCCGTCTTAAAAATACGTAAATATCGATTTTAAGGTGAAAAACTGCAATAAATGAACAAAGGTTGAGGCCAGCCGTAGTATAAAAAAAAATATCGACTATTGGGTGTTTTTTTGCGCGTAGACCGTTTAAGGGACTCGTCCAACAATGCGTGTAAAGTTTTAGTGTCGAAAAATAAATCCTTCACCACGAAAACTTGCAAAACATTATTTTTCAAAAAAGTGGTTTTAGCGTACTTAGGTGGTTTAAATTTGGATTTTTGGCAGTTTTCTGGTATAGGAGAAGGTCCGACGGTCCCTTAACCAGGTTTTCATGTTTTTAGAGTCATCGCGTGTAGGCTTCCGTCTTAAAAATACGTAAATATCGATTTTAAGGTGAAAAACTGCAATAAATGAACAAAGGTTGAGGCCAGCCGTAGTATAAAAAAAAATATCGACTATTGGGTGTTTTTTTGCGCGTAGACCGTTTAAGGGACTCGTCCAACAATGCGTGTAAAGTTTTAGTGTCGAAAAATAAATCCTTCACCACGAAAACTTGCAAAACATTATTTTTCAAAAAAGTGGTTTTAGCGTACTTAGGTGGTTTAAATTTGGATTTTTGGCAGTTTTCTGGTATAGGAGGAAGGTCCGACGGTCCCTTAACCAGGTTTTCACGTTTTTAGAGTCATCGCGTGTAGGCTTCCGTCTTAAAAATACGTAAATATCGATTTTAAGGTGAAAAACTGCAATAAATGAACAAAGGTTGAGGCCAGCCGTAGTAATAAAAAAAAATATCGACTATTGGGTGTTTTTTTGCGCGTAGACCGTTTAAGGGACTCGTCCAACAATGCGTGTAAAGTTTTAGTGTCGAAAAATAAATCCTTCACCACGAAAACTTGCAAAACATTATTTTTCAAAAAAGTGGTTTTAGCGTACTTAGGTGGTTTAAATTTGGATTTTTGGCAGTTTTCTGGTATAGGAAGAAGGTCCGACGGTCCCTTAACCAGGTTTTCACGTTTTTAGAGTCATCGCGTGTAGGCTTCCGTCTTAAAAATACGTAAATATCGATTTTAAGGTGAAAAACTGCAATAAATGAACAAAGGTTGAGGCCAGCCGTAGTATAAAAAAAAATATCGACTATTGGGTGTTTTTTTGCGCGTAAACCGTTTAAGGGACTCGTCCAACAATGCGTGTAAAGTTTTAGTGTCGAAAAATAAATCCTTCACCACGAAAACTTGCAAAACATTATTTTTCAAAAAAGTGGTTTTAGCGTACTTAGGTGGTTTAAATTTGGATTTTTGGCAGTTTTCTGGTATAGGAGGAAGGTCCGACGGTCCCTTAACCAGGTTTTCACGTTTTTAGAGTCATCGCGTGTAGGCTTCCGTCTTAAAAATACGTAAATATCGATTTTAAGGTGAAAAACTGCAATAAATGAACAAAGGTTGAGGCCAGCCGTAGTATAAAAAAAAAATATCGACTATTGGGTGTTTTTTTGCGCGTAGACCGTTTAAGGGACTCGTCCAACAATGCGTGTAAAGTTTTAGTGTCGAAAAATAAATCCTTCACCACGAAAACTTGCAAAACATTATTTTTCAAAAAAGTGGTTTTAGCGTACTTAGGTGGTTTAAATTTGGATTTTTGGCAGTTTTCTGGTATAGGAAGAAGGTCCGACGGTCCCTTAACCAGGTTTTCATGTTTTTAGAGTCATCGCGTGTAGGCTTCCGTCTTAAAAATACGTAAATATCGATTTTAAGGTGAAAAACTGCAATAAATGAACAAAGGTTGAGGCCAGCCGTAGTATAAAAAAAAATATCGACTATTGGGTGTTTTTTTGCGCGTAGACCGTTTAAGGGACTCGTCCAACAATGCGTGTAAAGTTTTAGTGTCGAAAATAAATCCTTCACCACGAAAACTTGCAAAACATTATTTTTCAAAAAAGTGGTTTTAGCGTACTTAGGTGGTTTAAATTTGGATTTTTGGCAGTTTTCTGGTATAGGAGGAAGGTCCGACGGTCCCTTAACCAGGTTTTCACGTTTTTAGAGTCATCGCGTGTAGGCTTCCGTCTTAAAAATACGTAAATATCGATTTTAAGGTGAAAAACTGCAATAAATGAACAAAGGTTGAGGCCAGCCGTAGTAATAAAAAAAAATATCGACTATTGGGTGTTTTTTTGCGCGTAGACCGTTTAAGGGACTCGTCCAACAATGCGTGTAAAGTTTTAGTGTGGAAAAATAAATCCTTCACCACGAAAACTTGCAAAACATTATTTTTCAAAAAAGTGGTTTTAGCGTACTTAGGTGGTTTAATTTGGATTTTTGGCAGTTTTCTGGTATAGGAGGAAGGTCCGACGGTCCCTTAACCAGGTTTTCACGTTTTTAGAGTCATCGCGTGTAGGCTTCCGTCTTAAAAATACGTAAATATCGATTTTAAGGTGAAAAACTGCAATAAATGAACAAAGGTTGAGGCCAGCCGTAGTATAAAAAAAAAATATCGACTATTGGGTGTTTTTTTGCGCGTAAACCGTTTAAGGGACTCGTCCAACAATGCGTGTAAAGTTTTAGTGTCGAAAAATAAATCCTTCACCACGAAAACTTGCAAAACATTATTTTTCAAAAAAGTGGTTTTAGCGTACTTAGGTGGTTTAAATTTGGATTTTTGGCAGTTTTCTGGTATAGGAGGAAGGTCCGACGGTCCCTTAACCAGGTTTTCACGTTTTTAGAGTCATCGCGTGTAGGCTTCCGTCTTAAAAATACGTAAATATCGATTTTAAGGTGAAAAACTGCAATAAATGAACAAAGGTTGAGGCCAGCCGTAGTAATAAAAAAAAATATCGACTATTGGGTGTTTTTTTGCGCGTAGACCGTTTAAGGGACTCGTCCAACAATGCGTGTAAAGTTTTAGTGTCGAAAAATAAATCCTTCACCATGAAAATTGCAAAACATTATTTTTCAAAAAAGTGGTTATAGCGTACTTAGGTGGTTTAATTTGGATATTTGGCAGTTTTCTGGTATAGGAGGAAGGTCCGACGGTCCCTTAACCAGGTTTTCACGTTTTTAGAGTCATTGCGTGTAGGCTTCCGTCTTAAAAATACGTAAATATCGATTTTAAGGTGAAAAACTGCAATAAATGAACAAAGGTTGAGGCCAGCCGTAGTATAAAAAAAAATATCGACTATTGGGTGTTTTTTTGCGCGTAAACCGTTTAAGGGACTCGTCCAACAATGCGTGTAAGTTTTAGTGTCGAAAAATAAATCCTTCACCACGAAAATTTGCAAAACATTATTTTTCAAAAAAGTGGTTTTAGCGTACTTAGGTGGTTTAAATTTGGATTTTTGGCAGTTTTCTGGTATAGGAGGAAGGTCCGACGGTCCCTTAACCAGGTTTTCACGTTTTTAGAGTCATCGCGTGTAGGCTTCCGTCTTAAAAATACGTAAATATCGATTTTAAGGTGAAAAACTGCAATAAATGAACAAAGGTTGAGGCCAGCCGTAGTATAAAAAAAAATATCGACTATTGGGTGTTTTTTTGCGCGTAAACCGTTTAAGGGACTCGTCCAACAATGCGTGTAAAGTTTTAGTGTCGAAAAATAAATCCTTCACCACGAAAATTTGCAAAACATTATTTTTCAAAAAAGTGGTTTTAGCGTACTTAGGTGGTTTAAATTTGGATTTTTGGCAGTTTTCTGGTATAGGAGGAAGGTCCGACGGTCCCTTAACCAGGTTTTCACGTTTTTAGAGTCATCGCGTGTAGGCTTCCGTCTTAAAAATACGTAAATATCGATTTTAAGGTGAAAAACTGCAATAAATGAACAAAGGTTGAGGCCAGCCGTAGTATAAAAAAAAAATATCGACTATTGGGTGTTTTTTTGCGCGTAAACCGTTTAAGGGACTCGTCCAACAATGCGTGTAAAGTTTTAGTGTCGAAAAATAAATCCTTCACCACGAAAATTTGCAAAACATTATTTTTCAAAAAAGTGGTTTTAGCGTACTTAGGTGGTTTAAATTTGGATTTTTGGCAGTTTTCTGGTATAGGAGGAAGGTCCGACGGTCCCTTAACCAGGATTTCACGTTTTTAGAGTCATTGCGTGTAGGCTTCCGTCTTAAAAATACGTAAATATCGATTTTAAGGTGAAAAACTGCAATAAATGAACAAAGGTTGAGGCCAGCCGTAGTAATAAAAAAAAATATCGACTATTGGGTGTTTTTTTGCGCGTAGACCGTTTAAGGGACTCGTCCAACAATGCGTGTAAAGTTTTAGTGTCGAAAAATAAATCCTTCACCACGAAACTTTGCAAAACATTATTTTTCAAAAAGTGGTTTTAGCGTACTTAGGTGGTTTAATTTGGATATTTGGCAGTTTTCTGGTATAGGAGGAAGGTCCGACGGTCCCTTAACCAGGTTTTCACGTTTTTAGAGTCATTGCGTGTAGGCTTCCGTCTTAAAAATACGTAAATATCGATTTTAAGGTGAAAAACTGCAATAAATGAACAAAGGTTGAGGCCAGCCGTAGTATAAAAAAAAAATATCGACTATTGGGTGTTTTTTTGCGCGTAAACCGTTTAAGGGACTCGTCCAACAATGCGTGTAATGTTTTAGTGTCGAAAAATAAATCCTTCACCATGAAAATTTGCAAAACATTATTTTTCAAAAAAGTGGTTATAGCGTACTTAGGTGGTTTAATTTGGATATTTGGCAGTTTTCTGGTATAGGAGGAAGGTCCGACGGTCCCTTAACCAGGTTTTCACGTTTTGAGAGTCATCGCGTGTAGGCTTCCGTCTTAAAAATACGTAAATATCGATTTTAAGGTGAAAAACTGCAATAAATGAACAAAGGTTGAGGCCAGCCGTAGTATAAAAAAAAATATCGACTATTGGGTGTTTTTTTGCGCGTAAACCGTTTAAGGGACTCGTCCAACAATGCGTGTAAAGTTTTAGTGTCGAAAAATAAATCCTTCACCACGAAAATTTGCAAAACATTATTTTTCAAAAAAGTGGTTTTAGCGTACTTAGGTGGTTTAAATTTGGATATTTGGCAGTTTTCTGGTATAGGAGGAAGGTCCGACGGTCCCTTAACCAGGTTTTCACGTTTTTAGAGTCATCGCGTGTAGGCTTCCGTCTTAAAAATACGTAAATATCGATTTTAAGGTGAAAAACTGCAATAAATGAACAAAGGTTGAGGCCAGCCGTAGTATAAAAAAAAATATTGACTATTGGGTGTTTTTTTGCGCGTAAACCGTTTAAGGGACTCGTCCAACAATGCGTGTAAAGTTTTAGTGTCGAAAAATAAATCCTTCACCACGAAAATTTGCAAAACATTATTTTTCACAAAAGTGGTTTTAGCGTACTTAGGTGGTTTAAATTTGGATTTTTGGCAGTTTTCTGGTATAGGAGGAAGGTCCGACGGTCCCTTAACCAGGTTTTCACGTTTTTAGAGTCATTGCGTGTAGGCTTCCGTCTTAAAAATACGGAAATATCGATTTTAAGGTGAAAAACTGCAATAAATGAACAAAGGTTGAGGCCAGCCGTAGTATAAAAAAAAAATATCGACTATTGGGTGTTTTTTATCGCGTAAACCGTTTAAGGGACTCGTCCAACAATGCGTGTATAGTTTTAGTGTCGAAAAATAAATCCTTCACCACGAAAATTTGCAAAACATTATTTTTCAAAAAAGTGGTTTTAGCGTACTTAGGTGGTTTAAATTTGGATTTTTGCAGTTTTCTGGTATAGGAGGAAGGTCCAACGGTCCCTTAACCAGGATTTCATATATTTAGAGTCATTGCGTGTAGGCTTCCGTCTTAAAAATACGTAAATATCGATTTTAAGGTGAAAAACTTGCAATAAATGAACAAAGGTTGAGGCCAGCCGTTGTATAAAAAAAAATATCGACTATTGAGTGTTTTTTTGCGCGTAGACCGTTTAAGGGACTCGTCCAACAATGCGTGTAATGTTTTAGTGTCGAAAAATAAATCCTTCACCATGAAAATTTGCAAAACATTATTTTTCAAAAAAGTGGTTATAGCGTACTTAGGTGGTTTAAATTTGGATATTTGGCAGTTTTCTGGTATAGGAGGAAGGTCCGACGGTCCCTTAACCAGGTTTTCACGTTTTGAGAGTCATTGCGTGTAGGCTTCCGTCTTAAAAATACGTAAATATCGATTTTAAGGTGAAAAACTGCAATAAATGAACAAAGGTTGAGGCCAGCCGTAGTATAAAAAAAAAATATCGACTATTGGGTGTTTTTTTGCGCGTAAACCGTTTAAGGGACTCGTCCAACAATGCGTGTAAAGTTTTAGTGTCGAAAAATAAATCCTTCACCATGAAAATTTGCAAAACATTATTTTTCAAAAAAGTGGTTATAGCGTACTTAGGTGGTTTAAATTTGGATATTTGGCAGTTTTCTGGTATAGGAGGAAGGTCCGACGGTCCCTTAACCAGGTTTTCACGTTTTGAGAGTCATCGCGTGTAGGCTTCCGTCTTAAAAATACGTAAATATCGATTTTAAGGTGAAAAACTGCAATAAATGAACAAAGGTTGAGGCCAGCCAGTAGTATAAAAAAAAATATTGACTATTGGGTGTTTTTTTGCGCGTAAACCGTTTAAGGGACTCGTCCAACAATGCGTGTAAAGTTTTAGTGTCGAAAAATAAATCCTTCACCACGAAAATTTGCAAAACATTATTTTTCACAAAAGTGGTTTTAGCGTACTTAGGTGGTTTAAATTTGGATTTTTGGCAGTTTTCTGGTATAGGAGGAAGGTCCGACGGTCCCTTAACCAGGTTTTCACGTTTTTAGAGTCATTGCGTGTAGGCTTCCGTCTTAAAAATACGTAAATATCGATTTTAAGGTGAAAAACTGCAATAAATGAACAAAGGTTGAGGCCAGCCGTAGTATAAAAAAAAAATATCGACTATTGGGTGTTTTTTTGCGCGTAAACCGTTTAAGGGACTCGTCCAACAATGCGTGTAAAGTTTTAGTGTCGAAAAATAAATCCTTCACCACGAAAATTTGCAAAACATTATTTTTCAAAAAAGTGGTTTTAGCGTACTTAGGTGGTTTAAATTTGGATTTTTGGCAGTTTTCTGGTATAGGAGGAAGGTCCGACGGTCCCTTAACCAGGTTTTCACGTTTTTAGAGTCATTGCGTGTAGGCTTCCGTCTTAAAAATACGTAAATATCGATTTTAAGGTGAAAAACTGCAATAAATGAACAAAGGTTGAGGCCAGCCGTAGTATAAAAAAAAATATCGACTATTGGGTGTTTTTTTGCGCGTAGACCGTTTAAGGGACTCGTCCAACAATGCGTGTAAAGTTTTAGTGTCGAAAAATAAATCCTTCACCATGAAAATTTGCAAAACATTATTTTTCAAAAAAGTGGTTTTAGCGTACTTAGGTGGTTTAAATTTGGATTTTTGGCAGTTTTCTGGTATAGGAGGAAGGTCCGACGGTCCCTTAACCAGGATTTTCATATTTTTAGAGTCATTGCGTGTAGGCTTCCGTCTTAAAAATACGTAAATATCGATTTTAAGGTGAAAAACTGCAATAAATGAACAAAGGTTGAGGCCAGCCGTAGTAATAAAAAAAAATATCGACTATTGGTGTTTTTTTGCGCGTAGACCGTTTAAGGGACTCGTCCAACAATGCGTGTAAAGTTTTAGTGTGGAAAAATAAATCCTTCACCATGAAAATTTGCAAAACATTATTTTTCAAAAAAGTGGTTATAGCGTACTTAGGTGGTTTAATTTGGATATTTGGCAGTTTTCTGGTATAGGAGGAAGGTCCGACGGTCCCTTAACCAGGTTTTCACGTTTTTAGAGTCATTGCGTGTAGGCTTCCGTCTTAAAAATACGTAAATATCGATTTTAAGGTGAAAAACTGCAATAAATGAACAAAGGTTGAGGCCAGCCGTAGTATAAAAAAAAATATCGACTATTGGGTGTTTTTTTGCGCGTAAACCGTTTAAGGGACTCGTCCAACAATGCGTGTAATGTTTTAGTGTCGAAAAATAAATCCTTCACCATGAAAATTTGCAAAACATTATTTTTCAAAAAAGTGGTTATAGCGTACTTAGGTGGTTTAAATTTGGATATTTGGCAGTTTTCTGGTATAGGAGGAAGGTCCGACGGTCCCTTAACCAGGTTTTCACGTTTTGAGAGTCATCGCGTGTAGGCTTCCGTCTTAAAAATACGGAAATATCGATTTTAAGGTGAAAAACTGCAATAAATGAACAAAGGTTGAGGCCAGCCGTAGTATAAAAAAAAAATATCGACTATTGGGTGTTTTTTTGCGCGTAAACCGTTTAAGGGACTCGTCCAACAATGCGTGTAAAGTTTTAGTGTCGAAAATAAATCCTTCACCACGAAAATTTGCAAAACATTATTTTTCAAAAAAGTGGTTTTAGCGTACTTAGGTGGTTTAAATTTGGATTTTTGGCAGTTTTCTGGTATAGGAGGAAGGTCCGACGGTCCCTTAACCAGGTTTTCACGTTTTTAGAGTCATTGCGTGTAGGCTTCCGTCTTAAAAATACGTAAATATCGATTTTAAGGTGAAAAACTGCAATAAATGAACAAAGGTTGAGGCCAGCCGTAGTATAAAAAAAAAATATCGACTATTGGGTGTTTTTTTGCGCGTAAACCGTTTAAGGGACTCGTCCAACAATGCGTGTAAAGTTTTAGTGTCGAAAAATAAATCCTTCACCACGAAAATTTGCAAAACATTATTTTTCAAAAAAGTGGTTTTAGCGTACTTAGGTGGTTTAAATTTGGATTTTTGGCAGTTTTCTGGTATAGGAGGAAGGTCCGACGGTCCCTTAACCAGGATTTCATATTTTAGAGTCATTGCGTGTAGGCTTCCGTCTTAAAAATACGTAAATATCGATTTTAAGGTGAAAAACTGCAATAAATGAACAAAGGTTGAGGCCAGCCGTAGTATAAAAAAAAATATCGACTATTGGGTGTTTTTTTGCGCGTAGACCGTTTAAGGGACTCGTCCAACAATGCGTGTAAAGTTTTAGTGTCGAAAAATAAATCCTTCACCACGAAAATTTGCAAAACATTATTTTTCAAAAAAGTGGTTTTAGCGTACTTAGGTGGTTTAAATTTGGATTTTTGGCAGTTTTCTGGTATAGGAGGAAGGTCCGACGGTCCCTTAACCAGGTTTTCACGTTTTTAGAGTCATTGCGTGTAGGCTTCCGTCTTAAAAATACGTAAATATCGATTTTAAGGTGAAAAACTGCAATAAATGAACAAAGGTTGAGGCCAGCCGTAGTATAAAAAAAAATATCGACTATTGGGTGTTTTTTGCGCGTAGACCGTTTAAGGGACTCGTCCAACAATGCGTGTAATGTTTTAGTGTCGAAAAATAAATCCTTCACCATGAAAATTTGCAAAACATTATTTTTCAAAAAAGTGGTTATAGCGTACTTAGGTGGTTTAATTTGGATATTTGGCAGTTTTCTGGTATAGGAGGAAGGTCCGACGGTCCCTTAACCAGGTTTTCACGTTTTGAGAGTCATCGCGTGTAGGCTTCCGTCTTAAAAATACGTAAATATCGATTTTAAGGTGAAAAACTGCAATAAATGAACAAAGGTTGAGGCCAGCCGTAGTATAAAAAAAAAATATCGACTATTGGGTGTTTTTTTGCGCGTAAACCGTTTAAGGGACTCGTCCAACAATGCGTGTAAAGTTTTAGTGTCGAAAAATAAATCCTTCACCATGAAAATTTGCAAAACATTATTTTTCAAAAAAGTGGTTATAGCGTACTTAGGTGGTTTAATTTGGATATTTGGCAGTTTTCTGGTATAGGAGGAAGGTCCGACGGTCCCTTAACCAGGTTTTCACGTTTTGAGAGTCATCGCGTGTAGGCTTCCGTCTTAAAAATACGTAAATATCGATTTTAAGGTGAAAAACTGCAATAAATGAACAAAGGTTGAGGCCAGCCGTAGTATAAAAAAAAAATATTGACTATTGGGTGTTTTTTTGCGCGTAAACCGTTTAAGGGACTCGTCCAACAATGCGTGTAAAGTTTTAGTGTCGAAAAATAAATCCTTCACCACGAAAATTTGCAAAACATTATTTTTCAAAAAAGTGGTTTTAGCGTACTTAGGTGGTTTAAATTTGGATTTTTGGCAGTTTTCTGGTATAGGAGGAAGGTCCGACGGTCCCTTAACCAGGTTTTCACGTTTTTAGAGTCATTGCGTGTAGGCTTCCGTCTTAAAAATACGTAAATATCGATTTTAAGGTGAAAAACTGCAATAAATGAACAAAGGTTGAGGCCAGCCGTAGTATAAAAAAAAATATCGACTATTGGGTGTTTTTTTGCGCGTAAACCGTTTAAGGGACTCGTCCAACAATGCGTGTAAGTTTTAGTGTCGAAAAATAAATCCTTCACCACGAAAATTTGCAAAACATTATTTTTCAAAAAAGTGGTTTTAGCGTACTTAGGTGGTTTAAATTTGGATTTTTGGCAGTTTTCTGGTATAGGAGGAAGGTCCGACGGTCCCTTAACCAGGATTTCACGTTTTAGAGTCATTGCGTGTAGGCTTCCGTCTTAAAAATACGTAAATATCGATTTTAAGGTGAAAAACTGCAATAAATGAACAAAGGTTGAGGCCAGCCCTAGTATAAAAAAAAAATATCGACTATTGGGTGTTTTTTTGCGCGTAAACCGTTTAAGGGACTCGTCCAACAATGCGTGTAAAGTTTTAGTGTCGAAAAATAAATCCTTCACCATGAAAATTTGCAAAACATTATTTTTCAAAAAAGTGGTTTTAGCGTACTTAGGTGGTTTAAATTTGGATTTTTGGCAGTTTTCTGGTATAGGAGGAAGGTCCGACGGTCCCTTAACCAGGTTTTCATAGTTTTAGAGTCATTGCGTGTAGGCTTCTGTCTTAAAAATACGTAAATATCGATTTTAAGGTGAAAACTGCAATAAATGAACAAAGGTTGAGGCCAGCCGTAGTATAAAAAAAAATATCGACTATTGGGTGTTTTTTTGCGCGTAAACCGTTTAAGGGACTCGTCCAACAATGCGTGTAATGTTTTAGTGTCGAAAAATAAATCCTTCACCATGAAAATTTGCAAAACATTATTTTTCAAAAAAGTGGTTTTAGCGTACTTAGGTGGTTTAAATTTGGATATTTGGCAGTTTTCTGGTATAGGAGGAAGGTCCGACGGTCCCTTAACCAGGTTTTCACGTTTTTAGAGTCATTGCGTGTAGGCTTCCGTCTTAAAAATACGTAAATATCGATTTTAAGGTGAAAAACTGCAATAAATGAACAAAGGTTGAGGCCAGCCGTAGTATAAAAAAAAATATCGACTATTGGTGTTTTTTTGCGCGTAAACCGTTTAAGGGACTCGTCCAACAATGCGTGTAATGTTTTAGTGTCGAAAAATAAATCCTTCACCATGAAAATTTGCAAAACATTATTTTTCAAAAAAGTGGTTATAGCGTACTTAGGTGGTTTAATTTGGATATTTGGCAGTTTTCTGGTATAGGAGGAAGGTCCGACGGTCCCTTAACCAGGTTTTCACGTTTTGAGAGTCATTGCGTGTAGGCTTCCGTCTTAAAAATACGGAAATATCGATTTTAAGGTGAAAAACTGCAATAAATGAACAAAGGTTGAGGCCAGCCGTAGTATAAAAAAAAAATATTGACTATTGGGTGTTTTTTTGCGCGTAAACCGTTTAAGGGACTCGTCCAACAATGCGTGTAAAGTTTTAGTGTCGAAAAATAAATCCTTCACCACGAAAATTTGCAAAACATTATTTTTCAAAAAAGTGGTTTTAGCGTACTTAGGTGGTTTAAATTTGGATATTTGGCAGTTTTCTGGTATAGGAGGAAGGTCCGACGGTCCCTTAACCAGGATTTCACTATATTTAGAGTCATTGCGTGTAGGCTTCTGTCTTAAAAATACGTAAATATCGATTTTAAGGTGAAAAACTGCAATAAATGAACAAAGGTTGAGGCCAGCCGTAGTATAAAAAAAAAATATCGACTATTGGGTGTTTTTTTGCGCGTAAACCGTTTAAGGGACTCGTCCAACAATGCGTGTAAGTTTTAGTGTCGAAAAATAAATCCTTCACCATGAAAATTTGCAAAACATTATTTTTCAAAAAAGTGGTTATAGCGTACTTAGGTGGTTTAATTTGGATATTTGGCAGTTTTCTGGTATAGGAGGAAGGTCCGACGGTCCCTTAACCAGGTTTTCACGTTTTGAGAGTCATTGCGTGTAGGCTTCCGTCTTAAAAATACGGAAATATCGATTTTAAGGTGAAAAACTGCAATAAATGAACAAAGGTTGAGGCCAGCCGTAGTATAAAAAAAAAATATCGACTATTGGGTGTTTTTTGCGCGTAAACCGTTTAAGGGACTCGTCCAACAATGCGTGTAATGTTTTAGTGTCGAAAAATAAATCCTTCACCACGAAAATTTGCAAAACATTATTTTTCAAAAAAGTGGTTTTAGCGTACTTAGGTGGTTTAAATTTGGATATTTGGCAGTTTTCTGGTATAGGAGGAAGGTCCGACGGTCCCTTAACCAGGTTTTCACGTATTTAGAGTCATTGCGTGTAGGCTTCCGTCTTAAAAATACGTAAATATCGATTTTAAGGTGAAAAACTGCAATAAATGAACAAAGGTTGAGGCCAGCCGTAGTATAAAAAAAAAATATCGACTATTGGGTGTTTTTTTGCGCGTAAACCGTTTAAGGGACTCGTCCAACAATGCGTGTAATGTTTTAGTGTCGAAAAATAAATCCTTCACCATGAAAATTTGCAAAACATTATTTTTCAAAAAAGTGGTTATAGCGTACTTAGGTGGTTTAATTTGGATATTTGGCAGTTTTCTGGTATAGGAGGAAGGTCCGACGGTCCCTTAACCAGGTTTTCACGTTTTTAGAGTCATTGCGTGTAGGCTTCCGTCTTAAAAATACGTAAATATCGATTTTAAGGTGAAAAACTGCAATAAATGAACAAAGGTTGAGGCCAGCCAGTAGTATAAAAAAAAAATATTGACTATTGGGTGTTTTTTTGCGCGTAAACCGTTTAAGGGACTCGTCCAACAATGCGTGTAAAGTTTTAGTGTCGAAAAATAAATCCTTCACCACGAAAATTTGCAAAACATTATTTTTCAAAAAAGTGGTTTTAGCGTACTTAGGTGGTTTAAATTTGGATATTTGGCAGTTTTCTGGTATAGGAGGAAGGTCCGACGGTCCCTTAACCAGGTTTTCACGTTTTGAGAGTCATCGCGTGTAGGCTTCCGTCTTAAAAATACGGAAATATCGATTTTAAGGTGAAAAACTGCAATAAATGAACAAAGGTTGAGGCCAGCCGTAGTAATAAAAAAAAATATCGACTATTGGGTGTTTTTTTGCGCGTAAACCGTTTAAGGGACTCGTCCAACAATGCGTGTAAAGTTTTAGTGTCGAAAAATAAATCCTTCACCACGAAAATTTGCAAAACATTATTTTTCAAAAAAGTGGTTTTAGCGTACTTAGGTGGTTTAAATTTGGATATTTGGCAGTTTTCTGGTATAGGAGGAAGGTCCGACGGTCCCTTAACCAGGTTTTCATAGTTTTTAGAGTCATTGCGTGTAGGCTTCCGTCTTAAAAATACGTAAATATCGATTTTAAGGTGAAAAACTGCAATAAATGAACAAAGGTTGAGGCCAGCCGTAGTATAAAAAAAAATATCGACTATTGGGTGTTTTTTTGCGCGTAAACCGTTTAAGGGACTCGTCCAACAATGCGTGTAATGTTTTAGTGTCGAAAAATAAATCCTTCACCATGAAAATTTGCAAAACATTATTTTTCAAAAAAGTGGTTTTAGCGTACTTAGGTGGTTTAAATTTGGATATTTGGCAGTTTTCTGGTATAGGAGGAAGGTCCGACGGTCCCTTAACCAGGTTTTCACGTTTTTAGAGTCATTGCGTGTAGGCTTCCGTCTTAAAATACGGAAATATCGATTTTAAGGTGAAAAACTGCAATAAATGAACAAAGGTTGAGGCCAGCCGTAGTATAAAAAAAAAATATCGACTATTGGGTGTTTTTTATCGCGTAAACCGTTTAAGGGACTCGTCCAACAAATGCGTGTAATAGTTTTAGTGTCGAAAAATAAATCCTTCACCACGAAAATTTGCAAAACATTATTTTTCAAAAAAGTGGTTTTAGCGTACTTAGGTGGTTTAAATTTGGATTTTTGGCAGTTTTCTGGTATAGGAGGAAGGTCCGACGGTCCCTTAACCAGGATTTCATAGTATTTAGAGTCATTGCGTGTAGGCTTCCTGTCTTAAAAATACGTAAATATCGATTTTAAGGTGAAAAATTGCAATAAATGAACAAAGGTTGAGGCCAGCCGTAGTATAAAAAAAAATATCGACTATTGAGTGTTTTTTTGCGCGTAAACCGTTTAAGGGACTCGTCCAACAATGCGTGTAATGTTTTAGTGTCGAAAAATAAATCCTTCACCATGAAAATTTGCAAAACATTATTTTTCAAAAAAGTGGTTATAGCGTACTTAGGTGGTTTAAATTTGGATATTTGGCAGTTTTCTGGTATAGGAGGAAGGTCCGACGGTCCCTTAACCAGGTTTTCACGTTTTGAGAGTCATCGCGTGTAGGCTTCCGTCTTAAAAATACGGAAATATCGATTTTAAGGTGAAAAACTGCAATAAATGAACAAAGGTTGAGGCCAGCCATAGTATAAAAAAAAATATTGACTATTGGGTGTTTTTTTGCGCGTAAACCGTTTAAGGGACTCGTCCAACAATGCGTGTAAAGTTTTAGTGTCGAAAAATAAATCCTTCACCACGAAAATTTGCAAAACATTATTTTTCAAAAAAGTGGTTTTAGCGTACTTAGGTGGTTTAAATTTGGATATTTGGCAGTTTTCTGGTATAGGAGGAAGGTCCGACGGTCCCTTAACCAGGTTTTCACGTTTTGAGAGTCATCGCGTGTAGGCTTCCGTCTTAAAAATACGGAAATATCGATTTTAAGGTGAAAAACTGCAATAAATGAACAAAGGTTGAGGCCAGCCATAGTATAAAAAAAAAATATTGACTATTGGGTGTTTTTTTGCGCGTAAACCGTTTAAGGGACTCGTCCAACAATGCGTGTAAGTTTTAGTGTCGAAAAATAAATCCTTCACCACGAAAATTTGCAAAACATTATTTTTCAAAAAAGTGGTTTTAGCGTACTTAGGTGGTTTAAATTTGGATATTTGGCAGTTTTCTGGTATAGGAGGAAGGTCCGACGGTCCCTTAACCAGGTTTTCACTTTTTAGAGTCATTGCGTGTAGGCTTCCGTCTTAAAAATACGTAAATATCGATTTTAAGGTGAAAAACTGCAATAAATGAACAAAGGTTGAGGCCAGCCGTAGTAATAAAAAAAAATATCGACTATTGGGTGTTTTTTTGCGCGTAAACCGTTTAAGGGACTCGTCCAACAATGCGTGTAATGTTTTAGTGTCGAAAAATAAATCCTTCACCATGAAAATTTGCAAAACATTATTTTTCAAAAAAGTGGTTATAGCGTACTTAGGTGGTTTAAATTTGGATATTTGGCAGTTTTCTGGTATAGGAGGAAGGTCCGACGGTCCCTTAACCAGGTTTTCACGTTTTGAGAGTCATTGCGTGTAGGCTTCCGTCTTAAAAATACGGAAATATCGATTTTAAGGTGAAAAACTGCAATAAATGAACAAAGGTTGAGGCCAGCCGTAGTATAAAAAAAAATATCGACTATTGGGTGTTTTTTTGCGCGTAAACCGTTTAAGGGACTCGTCCAACAATGCGTGTAAAGTTTTAGTGTCGAAAAATAAATCCTTCACCACGAAAATTTGCAAAACATTATTTTTCAAAAAAGTGGTTTTAGCGTACTTAGGTGGTTTAAATTTGGATTTTTGCAGTTTTCTGGTATAGGAGGAAGGTCCAACGGTCCCTTAACCAGGATTTCATATATTTAGAGTCATTGCGTGTAGGCTTCTGTCTTAAAAATACGTAAATATCGATTTTAAGGTGAAAAATTGCAATAAATGAACAAAGGTTGAGGCCAGCCATAGTATAAAAAAAAATATTGACTATTGGGTGTTTTTTTGCGCGTAAACCGTTTAAGGGACTCGTCCAACAATGCGTGTAAAGTTTTAGTGTCGAAAAATAAATCCTTCACCATGAAAATTTGCAAAACATTATTTTTCAAAAAAGTGGTTATAGCGTACTTAGGTGGTTTAATTTGGATATTTGGCAGTTTTCTGGTATAGGAGGAAGGTCCGACGGTCCCTTAACCAGGTTTTCACGTTTTGAGAGTCATCGCGTGTAGGCTTCCGTCTTAAAAATACGGAAATATCGATTTTAAGGTGAAAAACTGCAATAAATGAACAAAGGTTGAGGCCAGCCATAGTATAAAAAAAAATATTGACTATTGGGTGTTTTTTTGCGCGTAAACCGTTTAAGGGACTCGTCCAACAATGCGTGTAATGTTTTAGTGTCGAAAAATAAATCCTTCACCACGAAAATTTGCAAAACATTATTTTTCAAAAAAGTGGTTTTAGCGTACTTAGGTGGTTTAAATTTGGATATTTGGCAGTTTTCTGGTATAGGAGGAAGGTCCGACGGTCCCTTAACCAGGATTTTCACGTATTTTAGAGTCATTGCGTGTAGGCTTCTGTCTTAAAAATACGTAAATATCGATTTTAAGGTGAAAAACTGCAATAAATGAACAAAGGTTGAGGCCAGCCGTAGTATAAAAAAAAAATATCGACTATTGGGTGTTTTTTTGCGCGTAAACCGTTTAAGGGACTCGTCCAACAATGCGTGTAATGTTTTAGTGTCGAAAAATAAATCCTTCACCATGAAAATTTGCAAAACATTATTTTTCAAAAAAGTGGTTATAGCGTACTTAGGTGGTTTAAATTTGGATATTTGGCAGTTTTCTGGTATAGGAGGAAGGTCCGACGGTCCCTTAACCAGGTTTTCACGTTTTGAGAGTCATCGCGTGTAGGCTTCCGTCTTAAAAATACGGAAATATCGATTTTAAGGTGAAAAACTGCAATAAATGAACAAAGGTTGAGGCCAGCCAGTAGTATAAAAAAAAATATTGACTATTGGGTGTTTTTTTGCGCGTAAACCGTTTAAGGGACTCGTCCAACAATGCGTGTAAAGTTTTAGTGTCGAAAAATAAATCCTTCACCATGAAAATTTGCAAAACATTATTTTTCAAAAAAGTGGTTATAGCGTACTTAGGTGGTTTAATTTGGATATTTGGCAGTTTTCTGGTATAGGAGGAAGGTCCGACGGTCCCTTAACCAGGTTTTCACGTTTTGAGAGTCATCGCGTGTAGGCTTCCGTCTTAAAAATACGGAAATATCGATTTTAAGGTGAAAAACTGCAATAAATGAACAAAGGTTGAGGCCAGCCATAGTATAAAAAAAAAATATTGACTATTGGGTGTTTTTTTTGCGCGTAAACCGTTTAAGGGACTCGTCCAACAATGCGTGTAATGTTTTAGTGTCGAAAAATAAATCCTTCACCACGAAAATTTGCAAAACATTATTTTTCAAAAAAGTGGTTTTAGCGTACTTAGGTGGTTTAAATTTGGATATTTGGCAGTTTTCTGGTATAGGAGGAAGGTCCGACGGTCCCTTAACCAGGTTTTCACTATATTTAGAGTCATTGCGTGTAGGCTTCCGTCTTAAAAATACGTAAATATCGATTTTAAGGTGAAAAACTGCAATAAATGAACAAAGGTTGAGGCCAGCCGTAGTATAAAAAAAAAATATCGACTATTGGGTGTTTTTTTGCGCGTAAACCGTTTAAGGGACTCGTCCAACAATGCGTGTAATGTTTTAGTGTCGAAAATAAATCCTTCACCACTGAAAATTTGCAAAACATTATTTTTCAAAAAAGTGGTTATAGCGTACTTAGGTGGTTTAAATTTGGATATTTGGCAGTTTTCTGGTATAGGAGGAAGGTCCGACGGTCCCTTAACCAGGTTTTCACGTTTTGAGAGTCATTGCGTGTAGGCTTCCGTCTTAAAAATACGGAAATATCGATTTTAAGGTGAAAAACTGCAATAAATGAACAAAGGTTGAGGCCAGCCGTAGTATAAAAAAAAAATATCGACTATTGGGTGTTTTTTTGCGCGTAAACCGTTTAAGGGACTCGTCCAACAATGCGTGTAATAGTTTTAGTGTCGAAAAATAAATCCTTCACCACGAAAATTTGCAAAACATTATTTTTCAAAAAAGTGGTTTTAGCGTACTTAGGTGGTTTAAATTTGGATTTTTGGCAGTTTTCTGGTATAGGAGGAAGGTCCGACGGTCCCTTAACCAGGATTTTCACGTTTTGAGAGTCATTGCGTGTAGGCTTCCGTCTTAAAAATACGTAAATATCGATTTTAAGGTGAAAAACTGCAATAAATGAACAAAGGTTGAGGCCAGCCGTAGTATAAAAAAAAATATCGACTATTGGGTGTTTTTTTGCGCGTAAACCGTTTAAGGGACTCGTCCAACAATGCGTGTAATGTTTTAGTGTCGAAAAATAAATCCTTCACCACTGAAAATTTGCAAAACATTATTTTTCAAAAAGTGGTTTATAGCGTACTTAGGTGGTTTAAATTTGGATATTTGGCAGTTTTCTGGTATAGGAGGAAGGTCCGACGGTCCCTTAACCAGGTTTTCACGTTTTAGAGTCATTGCGTGTAGGCTTCCGTCTTAAAAATACGGTAAATATCGATTTTAAGGTGAAAAACTGCAATAAATGAACAAAGGTTGAGGCCAGCCGTAGTATAAAAAAAAATATCGACTATTGGGTGTTTTTTTGCGCGTAAACCGTTTAAGGGACTCGTCCAACAATGCGTGTAATGTTTTAGTGTCGAAAAATAAATCCTTCACCACGAAAATTTGCAAAACATTATTTTTCAAAAAGTGGTTTTAGCGTACTTAGGTGGTTTAAATTTGGATATTTGGCAGTTTTCTGGTATAGGAGGAAGGTCCGACGGTCCCTTAACCAGGTTTTCACGTTTTGAGAGTCATCGCGTGTAGGCTTCCGTCTTAAAAATACGTAAATATCGATTTTAAGGTGAAAAACTGCAATAAATGAACAAAGGTTGAGGCCAGCCAGTAGTATAAAAAAAAAATATTGACTATTGGGTGTTTTTTTGCGCGTAAACCGTTTAAGGGACTCGTCCAACAATGCGTGTAAAGTTTTAGTGTCGAAAAATAAATCCTTCACCACGAAAATTTGCAAAACATTATTTTCAAAAAAGTGGTTTTAGCGTACTTAGGTGGTTTAATTTGGATATTTGGCAGTTTTCTGGTATAGGAGGAAGGTCCGACGGTCCCTTAACCAGGTTTTCACGTTTTTAGAGTCATCGCGTGTAGGCTTCCGTCTTAAAAATACGTAAATATCGATTTTAAGGTGAAAAACTGCAATAAATGAACAAAGGTTGAGGCCAGCCATAGTATAAAAAAAAAATATTGACTATTGGGTGTTTTTTTTGCGCGTAAACCGTTTAAGGGACTCGTCCAACAATGCGTGTAAGTTTTAGTGTCGAAAAATAAATCCTTCACCACGAAAATTTGCAAAACATTATTTTTCAAAAAAGTGGTTTTAGCGTACTTAGGTGGTTTAAATTTGGATATTTGGCAGTTTTCTGGTATAGGAGGAAGGTCCGACGGTCCCTTAACCAGGTTTTCACGTTTTTAGAGTCATTGCGTGTAGGCTTCCGTCTTAAAAATACGTAAATATCGATTTTAAGGTGAAAAACTGCAATAAATGAACAAAGGTTGAGGCCAGCCGTAGTAATAAAAAAAAAATATCGACTATTGGGTGTTTTTTTGCGCGTAAACCGTTTAAGGGACTCGTCCAACAATGCGTGTAATAGTTTTAGTGTCGAAAAATAAATCCTTCACCACGAAAATTTGCAAAACATTATTTTTCAAAAAAGTGGTTTTAGCGTACTTAGGTGGTTTTAAATTTGGATTTTTGGCAGTTTTCTGGTATAGGAGGAAGGTCCGACGGTCCCTTAACCAGGTTTCACGTTTTTAGAGTCATCGCGTGTAGGCTTCCGTCTTAAAATACGTAAATATCGATTTTAAGGTGAAAAACTGCAATAAATGAACAAGGTTGAGGCCAGCCGTAGTATAAAAAAAAATATCGACTATTGGGTGTTTTTTTGCGCGTAAACCGTTTAAGGGACTCGTCCAACAATGCGTGTAATAGTTTTAGTGTCGAAAAATAAATCCTTCACCATGAAAATTTGCAAAACATTATTTTTCAAAAAAGTGGTTATAGCGTACTTAGGTGGTTTAAATTTGGATATTTGGCAGTTTTCTGGTATAGGAGGAAGGTCCGACGGTCCCTTAACCAGGTTTTCACGTTTTAGAGTCATCGCGTGTAGGCTTCCGTCTTAAAAATACGTAAATATCGATTTTAAGGTGAAAAACTGCAATAAATGAACAAAGGTTGAGGCCAGCCATAGTATAAAAAAAAATATTGACTATTGGGTGTTTTTTTGCGCGTAAACCGTTTAAGGGACTCGTCCAACAATGCGTGTAAAGTTTTAGTGTCGAAAAATAAATCCTTCACCATGAAAATTTGCAAAACATTATTTTTCAAAAAAGTGGTTATAGCGTACTTAGGTGGTTTAAATTTGGATATTTGGCAGTTTTCTGGTATAGGAGGAAGGTCCGACGGTCCCTTAACCAGGTTTTCACGTTTTGAGAGTCATCGCGTGTAGGCTTCCGTCTTAAAAATACGGAAATATCGATTTTAAGGTGAAAAACTGCAATAAATGAACAAAGGTTGAGGCCAGCCGTAGTATAAAAAAAAAATATCGACTATTGGGTGTTTTTTTGCGCGTAAACCGTTTAAGGGACTCGTCCAACAATGCGTGTAATGTTTTAGTGTCGAAAAATAAATCCTTCACCACGAAAATTTGCAAAACATTATTTTTCAAAAAAGTGGTTTTAGCGTACTTAGGTGGTTTTAAATTTGGATATTTGGCAGTTTTCTGGTATAGGAGGAAGGTCCGACGGTCCCTTAACCAGGTTTTCACTATTTTAGAGTCATTGCGTGTAGGCTTCTGTCTTAAAAATACGTAAATATCGATTTTAAGGTGAAAAACTGCAATAAATGAACAAAGGTTGAGGCCAGCCGTAGTATAAAAAAAAATATCGACTATTGGGTGTTTTTTTTGCGCGTAAACCGTTTAAGGGACTCGTCCAACAATGCGTGTAATGTTTTAGTGTCGAAAAATAAATCCTTCACCATGAAAATTTGCAAAACATTATTTTTCAAAAAAAGTGGTTATAGCGTACTTAGGTGGTTTAATTTGGATATTTGGCAGTTTTCTGGTATAGGAGGAAGGTCCGACGGTCCCTTAACCAGGTTTTCACGTTTTTGAGAGTCATCGCGTGTAGGCTTCCGTCTTAAAAATACGTAAATATCGATTTTAAGGTGAAAACTGCAATAAATGAACAAAGGTTGAGGCCAGCCGTAGTATAAAAAAAAATATTGACTATTGGGTGTTTTTTTGCGCGTAAACCGTTTAAGGGACTCGTCCAACAATGCGTGTAAAGTTTTAGTGTCGAAAAATAAATCCTTCACCACGAAAATTTGCAAAACATTATTTTTCACAAAAGTGGTTTTAGCGTACTTAGGTGGTTTAAATTTGGATTTTGGCAGTTTTCTGGTATAGGAGGAAGGTCCGACGGTCCCTTAACCAGGTTTTCACGTTTTAGAGTCATTGCGTGTAGGCTTCCGTCTTAAAAATACGGAAATATCGATTTTAAGGTGAAAAACTGCAATAAATGAACAAAGGTTGAGGCCAGCCGTAGTATAAAAAAAAATATCGACTATTGGGTGTTTTTTTGCGCGTAAACCGTTTAAGGGACTCGTCCAACAATGCGTGTAAAGTTTTAGTGTCGAAAAATAAATCCTTCACCACGAAAATTTGCAAAACATTATTTTTCAAAAAAGTGGTTTTAGCGTACTTAGGTGGTTTAAATTTGGATATTTGGCAGTTTTCTGGTATAGGAGGAAGGTCCGACGGTCCCTTAACCAGGTTTTCACGTTTTGAGAGTCATCGCGTGTAGGCTTCCGTCTTAAAAATACGTAAATATCGATTTTAAGGTGAAAAACTGCAATAAATGAACAAAGGTTGAGGCCAGCCGTAGTATAAAAAAAAAATATTGACTATTGGGTGTTTTTTTTGCGCGTAAACCGTTTAAGGGACTCGTCCAACAATGCGTGTAATGTTGTAGTGTCGAAAAATAAATCCTTCACCACTGAAAATTTGCAAAACATTATTTTTCAAAAAAGTGGTTTTTAGCGTACTTAGGTGGTTTAAATTTGGATATTTGGCAGTTTTCTGGTATAGGAGGAAGGTCCGACGGTCCCTTAACCAGGTTTTCACGTTTTGAGAGTCATCGCGTGTAGGCTTCCGTCTTAAAATACGGAAATGTCGATTTTAAGGTGAAAAACTGCAATAAATGAACAAAGGTTGAGGCCAGCCATAGTAATAAAAAAAAAATATTGACTATTGGGTGTTTTTTTGCGCGTAAACCGTTTAAGGGACTCGTCCAACAATGCGTGTAATAGTTTTAGTGTCGATAAAATAAATCCTTCACCACGAAAATTTGCAAAACATTATTTTTCAAAAAAGTGGTTTTAGCGTACTTAGGTGGTTTAAATTTGGATATTTTGGCAGTTTTTCTGGTATAGGAGGAAGGTCCAACGGTCCCTTAACCAGGATTTCATATTTAGAGTCATTGCGTGTAGGCTTCTGTCTTAAAAATACGTAAATATCGATTTTAAGGTGAAAAATTGCAATAAATGAACAAAGGTGAGGCCAGCCGTAGTATAAAAAAAAATATCGACTATTGGGTGTTTTTATGCGCGTAAACCGTTTAAGGGACTCGTCCAACAAGCGTGTATAGTTTTAGTGTCGAAAAATAAATCCTTCACCACGAAAATTTGCAAAACATTATTTTTCAAAAAAGTGGTTTAGCGTACTTAGGTGGTTTAATTTGGATATTTTGCAGTTTTCTGGTATAGGAGGAAGGTCCGACGGTCCCTTAACCAGGTTTTCACGTTTTAGAGTCATCTTGTGTAGGCTTCCGTCTTAAAATACGTAAATATCGATTTTAAGGTGAAAACTGCAATAAATGAACAAAGGTTGAGGCCAGCCGTATGTAATAAAAAAAAATATCGACTATTGAGTGTTTTTTTGCGCGTAAACCGTTTAAGGGACTCGTCCAACAATGCGTGTAATGTTTTAGTGTCGAAAAATAAATCCTTCACCACTGAAAATTTGCAAAACATTATTTTTCAAAAAAAGTGGTTTAGCGTACTTAGGTGGTTTAAATTTGGATATTTGGCAGTTTTCTGGTATAGGAGGAAGGTCCGACGGTCCCTTAACCAGGATTTCACTATTTTAGAGTCATTGCGTGTAGGCTTCTGTCTTAAAAATACGTAAATATCGATTTTAAGGTGAAAAACTGCAATAAATGAACAAGGTTAAGGCCAGCCATAGTATAAAAAAAAAATATTGACTATTGGGTGTTTTTTTTGCGCGTAAACCGTTTAAGGGACTCGTCCAACAATGCGTGTAAGTTTTAGTGTCGAAAAATAAATCCTTCACCATGAAAATTTGCAAAACATTATTTTTCAAAAAAGTGGTTATAGCGTACTTAGGTGGTTTAATTTGGATATTTGGCAGTTTTCTGGTATAGGAGGAAGGTCCGACGGTCCCTTAACCAGGTTTTCACGTTTGAGAGTCATCGCGTGTAGGCTTCCGTCTTAAAAATACGTAAATATCGATTTTAAGGTGAAAAACTGCAATAAATGAACAAAGGTTGAGGCCAGCCGTAGTATAAAAAAAAATATCGACTATTGGGTGTTTTTTTGCGCGTAAACCGTTTAAGGGACTCGTCCAACAATGCGTGTAATGTTTTAGTGTCGAAAAATAAATCCTTCACCACGAAAATTTGCAAAACATTATTTTTCAAAAAAGTGGTTTTAGCGTACTTAGGTGGTTTAAATTTGGATATTTGGCAGTTTTCTGGTATAGGAGGAAGGTCCGACGGTCCCTTAACCAGGTTTTCACGTTTTGAGAGTCATCGCGTGTAGGCTTCCGTCTTAAAAATACGTAAATATCGATTTTAAGGTGAAAAACTGCAATAAATGAACAAAGGTTGAGGCCAGCCGTAGTATAAAAAAAAATATCGACTATTGGGTGTTTTTTTGCGCGTAAACCGTTTAAGGGACTCGTCCAACAATGCGTGTAAAGTTTTAGTGTCGAAAAATAAATCCTTCACCATCGAAAATTTGCAAAACATTATTTTTCAAAAAAGTGGTTTAGCGTACTTAGGTGGTTTAAATTTGGATATTTGGCAGTTTTCTGGTATAGGAGGAAGGTCCGACGGTCCCTTAACCAGGTTTTCACGTTTTTAAGAGTCATCGCGTGTAGGCTTCCGTCTTAAAAATACGTAAATATCGATTTTAAGGTGAAAAAACTGCAATAAATGAACAAAGGTTGAGGCCAGCCAGTAGTATAAAAAAAAATATCGACTATTGGGTGTTTTTTTGCGCGTAAACCGTTTAAGGGACTCGTCCAACAATGCGTGTAAAGTTTTAGTGTCGAAAAATAAATCCTTCACCATGAAAATTTGCAAAACATTATTTTTCAAAAAAAGTGGTTATAGCGTACTTAGGTGGTTTAATTTGGATATTTGGCAGTTTTCTGGTATAGGAGGAAGGTCCGACGGTCCCTTAACCAGGTTTTCACGTTTTGAGAGTCATCGCGTGTAGGCTTCCGTCTTAAAAATACGGAAATGTCGATTTTAAGGTGAAAAACTGCAATAAATGAACAAAGGTTGAGGCCAGCCGTAGTATAAAAAAAAATATCGACTATTGAGTGTTTTTTTGCGCGTAAACCGTTTAAGGGACTCGTCCAACAATGCGTGTAATGTTTTAGTGTCGAAAAATAAATCCTTCACCACGAAAATTTGCAAAACATTATTTTTCAAAAAAGTGGTTTTAGCGTACTTAGGTGGTTTAAATTTGGATATTTGGCAGTTTTCTGGTATAGGAGGAAGGTCCAACGGTCCCTTAACCAGGATTTCATATATTTAGAGTCATTGCGTGTAGGCTTCCTGTCTTAAAAATACGTAAATATCGATTTTAAGGTGAAAAAATTGCAATAAATGAACAAAGTTTGAGGCCAGCCGTTGTAATAAAAAAAAATATCGACTATTGAGTGTTTTTTTGCGCGTAGAACCGTTTAAGGGACTCGTCCAACAATGCGTGTAATGTTTTAGTGTCGAAAATAAATCCTTCACCATGAAAATTTGCAAAACATTATTTTTCAAAAAATGGTTATAGCGTACTTAGGTGGTTTAAATTTGGATATTTGGCAGTTTTCTGGTATAGGAGGAAGGTCCGACGGTCCCTTAACCAGGTTTTCACGTTTTGAGAGTCATTGCGTGTAGGCATCCGTCTTAAAAATACGGAAATATCGATTTTAAGGTGAAAAACTGCAATAAATGAACAAAGGTTGAGGCCAGCCGTAGTATAAAAAAAAAATATCGACTATTGGGTGTTTTTTATCGCGTAAACCGTTTAAGGGACTCGTCCAACAAAGCGTGTATAGTTTTAGTGTCGAAAATAAATCCTTCACCACGAAATTTGCAAAACATTATTTTTCAAAAAAGTGGTTTTAGCGTACTTAGGTGGTTTAAATTTGGATTTTGGCAGTTTTCTGGTATAGGAGGAAGGGTCCAACGGTCCCTTAACCAGGATTTCATATATTTAGAGTCATTGCGTGTAGGCTTCTGTCTTAAAAATACGTAAATATCGATTTAAGGTGAAAAATTGCAATAAATGAACAAAGGTTGAGGCCAGCCATAGTATAAAAAAAAAATATGACTATTGGGTGTTTTTTTGCGCGTAGACCGTTTAAGGGACTCGTCCAACAATTGCGTGTAAAGTTTTAGTGTCGAAAAATAAATCCTTCACCATGAAATTTGCAAAACATTATTTTTCAAAAAAGTGGTTATAGCGTACTTAGGTGGTTTAATTTGGATATTTGGCAGTTTTCTGGTATAGGAGGAAGGTCCGACGGTCCCTAACCAGGTTTTCACGTTTGAGAGTCATCGCGTGTAGGCTTCCGTCTTAAAAATACGGAAATGTCGATTTTAAGGTGAAAACTGCAATAAATGAACAAAGGTTGAGGACCAGCCATAGTATAAAAAAAAAATATTGACTATTGGGTGTTTTTTTGCGCGTAAACCGTTTAAGGGACTCGTCCAACATGCGTGTAATGTTTTAGTGTCGATAAATAAATCCTTCACCACGAAATTGCAAAACATTATTTTTCAAAAAAGTGGTTTTAGCGTACTTAGGTGGTTTAAATTTGGATATTTGGCAGTTTTTCTGGTATAGGAGGAAGGTCCGACGGTCCCTAACCAGGCTTTTCAAATATTAGAGTCATTGCGTGTAGGCTTCTTCTGTCTTAAAAATACGTAAATATCGATGTTAAGGTGAAAACTGCAATAAATGAACAAAGTTGAGGCCAGCCGTAGTATAAAAAAAAAAATATCGACTATTGGGTGTTTTTTGCGCGTAAACCGTTTAAGGGACTCGTCCAACAATGCGTTTGTAATGTTTAGTGTCGAAAATAAATCCTTCACCATGAAAATTTGCAAAACATTATTTTCAAAAAGTGGTTTATAGCGTACTTAGGTGGTTTAATTTGGATATTTGGCAGTTTTGTCTGGTATAGGAGGAAGGTCCGACGGTTCCCTTAACCAGGTTTTCACGTTTGAGAGTCATCGCGTGTAGGCTTCCGTCTTAAAAATACGTAAATATCGATTTAAGGTGAAAAAACTGCAATAAATGAACAAAGGTTGAGGCCCAGCCATAGTATAAAAAAAAAATATTGACTATGGGTGTTTTTTTGCGCGTAACCGTTTAAGGACTCGTCCAACAATGCGTGTAAGTTTAGTGTCGAAAAATAAATCCTTCACCACGAAAATTTGCAAAATATTATTTTTCACAAAAGTGGTTTTAGCGTACTTAGGTGGTTTTAAATTTGGATTTTTGGCAGTTTTCTGGTATAGGAGGAGGTCCGACGGTCCCTTAACCAGGTTTTCACGTTTTTAGAGTCATTGCGTGTAGGCTTCCGTCTTAAAAATACGAAATATCGATTTTAAGGTGAAAAACTGCAATAAATGAACAAAGGTTGAGGCCAGCCGGTATAAAAAAAAAAATCGACTATTGGGTGTTTTTTTTGCGCGTAAACCGTTTAAGGGACTCGTCCAACAATGCGTGTAAAGTTTTAGTGTCGAAAAATAAATCCTTTCACACACGAAAATTGCAAAACATTATTTTTCAAAAAGTGGTTTAGCGTACTTAGGTGGTTAAAATTTGGATATTTGGCAGTTTTCTGTATATGAGGAAGGTCCGAACGGTCCTTAACCAGGTTTCTCACGTTTTGAGAGTCATCGCGTGTAGGCTTCGTCTTAAAAATACGTAAATATCGATTTTTAAGGTGAAAAACTGCAATACATGAACAAAGGTTGAGGCCAGCCGTATGTAATAAAAAAAAAATATCGACTATTGGGTGTTTTTTTTGCGCCCGTAAACGTTAAGGGACTCGTCCAACACTGCGTCGTTAATGTTGTAGTGTCGAAAAATAAATCCTTCACCACGAAAATTTGCAAAACTTCTTTTTCAAAAAAGTGGTTTATAGCGTACTTAGGTGGTGTTACTTTGGATATTGGCAGTGTTTCTGGTTATAGGAGGAAGGTCCGACGGTCCCTTAACCAGGTTTTTTCACGTTTTGAGAGTCATCGCGTGTAGGCTTCCGTCTTAAAATTCGGAAATATCGATTTTAAGGTGATAAAACTGCAATAATGAACAAAGGTTGAGGCCCAGCCGTTATAATAAAAAAAAATATCGACTATTGAGTGTTTTTTTGCGCGTAAAACCGTTTAAGGGACTCGTCCAACAATGCGTTTTGTAAGTTTTAGTGTCGAAAAATAAATCCTTCACCATGAAAAATTGCAAAACATTATTTTTCAAAAAAGTGGTTTTAGCGTACTTAGGTGGTTTTTAAATTTGGGATTTTTGGCAGTTTTCTGGTATAGGAGGAAGGTCCGACGGTCCCTTAACAGGTTTTCACGTTTTGAGAGTCATCGCGTGTAGGCTTCCGTCTTAAAAATACGGGAAATATCGATTTTAAGGTGAAAAAAAACTGCAATAAATGAAAAAGGTTGAGGCCAGCCGTAGTATAAAAAAAAAATATCGACTATTGGGTGTTTTTTGCGCGTAGACCGTTTAAGGGACTCGTCCAACAATGCGTGTAAAGTTTTAGTGTGGAAAAATAAATACCTTCACCACGAAAACTTGCAAAACATTATTTTTCAAAAAAGTGGTTTTTTAGCGTACTTAGGTGGTTTTTAAATTTGGATTTTTGGAGTTTTCTGGTATAGGAGGAAGGTCCGACGGTCCCTTAACCAGGTTTTCACGTTTTGAGAGTCATAGCGTGTAGGCTTCCATCTTAAAAATACGTAAATATCGATTTTAAGGTGAAAAAACTGCAATAAATGAACAAAGGTTGAGGCCAGCCGTAGTATAAAAAAAAAAATATCGACTATGGGTGTTTTTTGCGCGTGTAAAACCGTTTAAGGGACTCGTCCAACAATGCGTTGTAAAGTTGTAGTGTCGAAAATAAATCCTTCACCACGAAAAATTTGCAAAACTTTTATTTCAAAAAAGTGGTTTTAGCGTACTTAGGTGGTTTTTAAATTTGGATATTTGGCAGTTTTCTGGTATAGGAGGAAGGTCCGACGGTCCCTTAACCAGGTTTTCACGTTTTGAGAGTCATCGCGTGTAGGCTTCCGTCTTAAAAATACGGAAATATCGATTTTAAGGTGAGAAAAACTGCAATATAAAGAACAAAGGTTGAGGCCAGCCGTTATAATAAAAAAAAAATATCGACTATTGAGTGTTTTTTTGCGCGGTAAACCGTTTAAGGGACTCGTCCAACAATGCGTTTATAGTTTTAGTGTGGAAAAATAAATCCTTCACCTCGAAAACTTGCAAAACATATTTTTCAAAAAAGTGGTTTTAGCGTACTTAGGTGGTT
>NC_040877.1:94093407-94138602 GCF_003676215.2 Rhopalosiphum maidis
TTGGATTGGACAACATTGTTTTGGATTGGACATCAATTTTCAGATTGGACAACATTTTTTTGGATTGACAACATTGTTTTTGGATTGGACATCAATATTCAGAATGGACAACATTTTTTTGGATTGGACATCAATTTTTGGATTGGACAACATTGTTTTGGATTGACATCAATTTTTGGATTGCTCAACATTGTTTAGATTGGACAACATTATTTTGGATTGGACAACATTGTTTTGGATTGGACAACATTTTTTTGGATTGGACAACATTTTTTGGATTGGACAACATTGTTTTTTGGATTGGACAACATTTTTTTTTGTTTGGACAACAATTTTTTGGATTGGACAACATTGTTTTGGATTAGACATCAATTTTCAGATTGGACAACATTTTTTGGATCTGGACAACATTGTTTTGGTTTGGACAACATTGTTTATTGTTTATACAACAATGTTGATTTTTGGAGAATATTGTTGATTTTTGAACAACATTGTTTATTGTGGGACATTGTTTTATTGTTGGACAATGATTATTGTTGGACAACATTGTTTATTGATGACAACATGTTTATTGTTGGACAACATTGTTATTGTTGGACAACATTGTTTATTGTTGAACAACATTGTTGATTGTTGGACAACATTGTTTATTGATGACAACATTGTTTATTGTTGGACATTGTTTATTGTTGGACAACATTGTTTATTGTGGACAACATTGTTTATTGTTGACAACATTGTTTATTGTTGACAACATTGTTTATTGTTGGACAATGATTATTGTTGGACAACATTGTTTTGGATTGGACATCAATTTTTGGATTGGACAACATTTTTTTGGATTGGACAACATTGTTTTGGGTTGGACAACATTGTTTATTGTTGGACAACATTGTTTTATTGTTGAACAACATTGTTTATTGTTGACAACATTGTTTATTGTTGGGCAACATTGTTTATTGTTGGACAACATTGTTTATTGTTGGACATTGTTTATTGTTGGACAACATTGTTTATTGTTGAACAACATTGTTTATATTTAGACAACATTGTTTATTGTTGGACAATGATAATTGTTGGACAACATTATTTTGGATTGGACAACATTGTTTTGGTTTGCACAACATTGTTTTGGATTGGACATCAATTTTTGGATTGGACAAGATTTTTTTGGATTGGACAACATTTTTTTGGATTGGACAACATTGTTTTGGATTGGACAACATTTTTTTGGTTTGGACACAATTTTTGGATTGGAAAACATTGTTTTGGTTTGGACAACATTGTTTTGGATTGGACATCAATTTTCAGATTGGACAACATTTTTTTGGATTGGACATACATTGTTTTGGATTGGACATCAATTTTCAGATTGGACAACATTTTTTTGGATTGGACACATTGTTTGGATTGGACATCAATTTTCAGATTGGACAACATTTTTTTGGATTGGACAACATTGTTTTTGATTGGACATCAATTTTCAGATTGGACAACATTGTTTAGGATTGGACATCAATATTCAGAATGGACAACATTTTTTTGGATTGGACATCAATTTTTGGATTGGACAACATTGTTTTGGATTGGACATCAATTTTCGGATTGGACAACATTTTTTTGGTTTGGACAAAATTGTTTTGGATTGGACCACATTATTTTGGATTGGACACATTGTTTTGGTTTGCACAACATTGTTTAGATTGGATAACATTTTTTTGGTTTGGACAACAATTTTCAGATTGGACAAATTGTTTTGGATTGGACATCAATTTTTGGATTGGACAACATTGTTTTGGATTGGACAACATTGTTTTGGATTGGACAACATTGTTTTGGATTGGACATCAATATTCAGAATGGACAACATTTTTTTGGATTGGACATCAATTTTTGGATTGGACAACATTGTTTTGGATTGGACATCAATTTTTGGATTGCTCAACATTGTTTAGATTGGACAACATTGTTTTGGTTTGCACAACATTGTTTTGGATTGGACATCAATTTTTGGATTGGACAACATTTTTTTGGATTGGACACATTTTTTGGATTGAACAACATTGTTTTGGATTGGACATCAATTTTTGGATTGGACATCAATTTTTGGATTGGACAACATTGTTTTGGATTGGACATCAATTTTCAGATTGGACATCAATATTTGGATTGGACAACATTGTTTTGGATTGGACATCAATTTTTGGATTGCTCAACATTGTTTAGATTGGACAACATTATTTTGGATTGGACAACATTGTTTTGGATTGGACAACATTTTTTGGATTGGACAACATTTCTTTGGATTGGACAACATTGTTTTGGATTGGACAACATTTTTTTGGTTTGGACAACAATTTTTGGATTGGACAACATTGTTTTGGATTGGACATCAATTTTCAGATTGGACAACATTTTTTTGGATTGGACAACATTGTTTTGGTTTGGACAACATTGTTTATTGTTATACAACAATGTTGATTTTTGGAGAATATTGTTGATTTTTGAACAACATTGTTTATTGTGGGACA
The DNA here is from genome assembly GCF_003676215.2 of Rhopalosiphum maidis. Classification (NCBI taxonomy): domain Eukaryota; kingdom Metazoa; phylum Arthropoda; class Insecta; order Hemiptera; family Aphididae; genus Rhopalosiphum; species Rhopalosiphum maidis. The sequence goes on from NC_040877.1 coordinate 94,095,939, forward strand.
TTGTTTATTGTTGGACAATGATTATTGTTGGACAACATTGTTTATTGATGACAACATTGTTTATTGTTGGACAACATTGTTTATTGTTGGACAACATTGTTTATTGTTGAACAACATTGTTGATTGTTGGACAACATTGTTTATTGATGACAACATTGTTTATTGTTGGACATTGTTTATTGTTGGACAACATTGTTTATTGTTGGACAACATTGTTTATTGTTGACAACATTGTTTATTGTTGACAACATTGTTTATTGTTGGACAATGATTATTGTTGGACAACATTGTTTTGGATTGGACATCAATTTTTGGATTGGACAACATTTTTTTGGATTGGACAACATTGTTTTGGGTTGGACAACATTGTTTATTGTTGGACAACATTGTTTATTGTTGGACATTGTTTATTGTTGGACAACATTGTTTATTGTTGAACAACATTGTTTATATTTAGACAACATTGTTTATTGTTGGACAATGATAATTGTTGGACAACATTATTTTGGATTGGACAACATTGTTTTGGTTTGCACAACATTGTTTTGGATTGGACATCAATTTTTGGATTGGACAAGATTTTTTTGGATTGGACATCAATTTTTGGATTGGACAAGATTTTTTTGGATTGGACAACATTTTTTTGGATTGGACAACATTGTTTTGGATTGGAAAACATTGTTTTGGTTTGGACAACATTGTTTTGGATTGGACATCAATTTTCAGATTGGACAACATTTTTTTGGATTGGACATACATTGTTTTGGATTGGACATCAATTTTCAGATTGGACAACATTTTTTTGGATTGGACAACATTGTTTTGGATTGGACATCAATTTTCAGATTGGACAACATTTTTTTGGATTGGACAACATTGTTTTGGATTGGACATCAATTTTCAGATTGGACAACATTGTTTAGGATTGGACATCAATATTCAGAATGGACAACATTTTTTTGGATTGGACATCAATTTTTGGATTGGACAACATTGTTTTGGATTGGACATCAATTTTCGGATTGGACAACATTTTTTTGGTTTGGACAAAATTGTTTTGGATTGGACCACATTATTTTGGATTGGACAACATTGTTTTGGTTTGCACAACATTGTTTAGATTGGATAACATTTTTTTGGTTTGGACAACAATTTTCAGATTGGACAAAATTGTTTTGGATTGGACATCAATTTTTGGATTGGACAACATTGTTTTGGATTGGACAACATTGTTTTGGATTGGACAACATTGTTTTGGATTGGACATCAATATTCAGAATGGACAACATTTTTTTGGATTGGACATCAATTTTTGGATTGGACAACATTGTTTTGGATTGGACATCAATTTTTGGATTGCTCAACATTGTTTAGATTGGACAACATTGTTTTGGTTTGCACAACATTGTTTTGGATTGGACATCAATTTTTGGATTGGACAACATTTTTTTGGATTGGACAACATTTTTTTGGATTGAACAACATTGTTTTGGATTGGACATCAATTTTTGGATTGGACATCAATTTTTGGATTGGACAACATTGTTTTGGATTGGACATCAATTTTCAGATTGGACATCAATATTTGGATTGGACAACATTGTTTTGGATTGGACATCAATTTTTGGATTGCTCAACATTGTTTAGATTGGACAACATTATTTTGGATTGGACAACATTGTTTTGGTTTGCACAACATTGTTTTGGATTGGACATCAATTTTTGGATTGGACAACATTTTTTTGGATTGGACAACATTTTTTTGGATTGGACAACATTGTTTTGGATTGGACAACATTTTTTTGGTTTGGACAACAATTTTTGGATTGGACAACATTGTTTTGGTTTGGACAACATTGTTTTGGATTGGACATCAATTTTCAGATTGGACAACATTTTTTTGGATTGGACATACATTTTTGGATTGGACAACATTGTTTTGGGTTGGACATCAATTTTTGGATTGGACAACATTGTTTTGGATTGGACATCAATTTTCGGATTGGACAACATTTTTTTGGTTTGGACAAAATTGTTTTGGATTGGACATCAATTTTTGGATTGGACAACATTGTTTTGGATTGGACATCAATTTTCAGATTGGACAACATTTTTTTGGATTGGACAACATTGTTTTGGATTGGACATCAATTTTCAGATAGGACAACATTTTTTTGGATTTGACAACATTGTTTTGGATTGGACATCAATATTCAGAATGGACAACATTTTTTTGGATTGGACATCAATTTTTGGATTGGACAACATTGTTTTGGATTGAACATCAATTTTTGGATTGCTCAACATTGTTTAGATTGGACAACATTATTTTGGATTGGACAACATTGTTTTGGTTTGCACAACATTGTTTTGGATTGGACATCAATTTTTGGATTGGACAACATTTTTTTGGATTGGACAACATTTCTTTGGATTGGACAACATTGTTTTGGATTGGACAACATTTTTTTGGTTTGGACAACAATTTTTGGATTGGACATCAATTTTTGGATTGGACAACATTGTTTTGGATTGGACATCAATTTTCAGATTGGACATCAATTTTTGGATTGGACAACATTGTTTTGGATTGGACATCAATTTTTGGATTGCTCAACATTGTTTAGATTGGACAACATTTTTTTGGATTGGACAACATTTTTTTGGATTGGACAACATTGTTTTGGATTGGACAACATTTTTTTGGTTTGGACAACAATTTTTGGATTGGACAACATTGTTTTGGTTTGGACAACATTGTTTTGGATTGGACATCAATTTTCAGATTGGACAACATTTTTTTGGATTGGACATACATTGTTTTGGATTGGACATCAATTTTCAGATTGGACAACATTTTTTTCGATTGGACAACATTGTTTTGGTTTGGACAACATTGTTTATTGTTATACAACAATGTTGATTTTTGGAGAATATTGTTGATTTTTGAACAACATTGTTTATTGTTGGACATTGTTTATTGTTGGACAATGATTATTGTTGGACAACATTGTTTATTGATGACAACATTGTTTATTGTTGGACAACATTGTTTATTGTTGAACAACATTGTTGATTGTTGGACAACATTGTTTATTGATGACAACATTGTTTATTGTTGGACAACATTGTTTATTGTTGACAACATTGTTTATTGTTGGACAATGATTATTGTTGGACAACATTGTTTTGGATTGGACATCAATTTTTGGATTGGACAACATTTTTTTGGATTGGACAACATTGTTTTGGGTTGGACAACATTGTTTATTGTTGGACAACATTGTTTATTGTTGAACAACATTGTTTATTGTTGACAACATTGTTTATTGTTGGGCAACATTGTTTATTGTTGGACAACATTGTTTATTGTTGGACATTGTTTATTGTTGGACAACATTGTTTATTGTTGAACAACATTGTTTATATTTAGACAACATTGTTTATTGTTGGACAATGATAATTGTTGGACAACATTATTTTGGATTGGACAACATTGTTTTGGTTTGCACAACATTGTTTTGGATTGGACATCAATTTTTGGATTGGACAAGATTTTTTTGGATTGGACAACATTTTTTTGGATTGGACAACATTGTTTTGGATTGGACAACATTTTTTTGGTTTGGACAACAATTTTTGGATTGGAAAACATTGTTTTGGTTTGGACAACATTGTTTTGGATTGGACATCAATTTTCAGATTGGACAACATTTTTTTGGATTGGACATACATTGTTTTGGATTGGACATCAATTTTCAGATTGGACAACATTTTTTTGGATTGGACAACATTGTTTTGGATTGGACATCAATTTTCAGATTGGACAACATTTTTTTGGATTGGACAACATTGTTTTGGATTGGACATCAATTTTCAGATTGGACAACATTGTTTAGGATTGGACATCAATATTCAGAATGGACAACATTTTTTTGGATTGGACATCAATTTTTGGATTGGACAACATTGTTTTGGATTGGACATCAATTTTCGGATTGGACAACATTTTTTTGGTTTGGACAAAATTGTTTTGGATTGGACCACATTATTTTGGATTGGACAACATTGTTTTGGTTTGCACAACATTGTTTTGGATTGGACATCAATTTTTGGATTGGACAACATTTTTTTGGATTGGACAACATTGTTTTGGATTGGACATACATTTTTGGATTGGACAACATTGTTTTGGATTGGACATCAATTTTCAGATTGGACAACATTTTTTTGGTTTGGACAACATTGTTTTGGAATGGACAACATTTTTCAGATTGGACAACATTGTTTTGGATTGGACAGATTTTTCAGATTGGACATCAATTTTCGGATTGGACATCAATTTTCGGATTGGACAACATTGTTTTGGATTGGACAACATTGTTTTGGATTGGACATCAATTTTTGGATTGGACAACATTGTTTTGGATTGGACCACATTGTTTTGGATTGGACAACATTGTTTTGGTTTGCACAACATTGTTTTGGATTGAACATCAATTTTTGGATTGGACAACATTTTTGGATTGGACAACATTGTTTTGGGTTGGACAACATTGTTTATTGTTGGACATTGTTTATTGTTGGACAACATTGTTTATTGTTGAACAACATTGTTTATTGTTGACAACATTGTTTATTGTTGGGCAACATTGTTTATTGTTGAACAACATTGTTTATTGATGACAACTTTGTTTATTGTTGGAAAACATTGTTTACTGTTGACAACATTGTTGATTATTGGACAACATTGTTGATTTTTGAACAACATTGTTTATTGTTGGACAATGTTTATTGTTGGACAATGATTATTGTTGGACAACATTGTTTATTGATGACAACATTGTTTATTGTTGGACAACATTGTTTATTGTTGGACAACATTGTTTATTGTTGAACAACATTGTTTATTGTTGGACAACATTGTTTATTGATGACAACATTGTTTATTGTTGGACATTGTTAATTTTTAGACAACATTGTTCATTTTTAGACAACATTGTTTATTGTTGGACAACAATGCTTCAGATTGGACAACATTTTTTATTGTTGGACAACGTTGTTGATTTTTGAACAACATTGTTTATTGTTGGACAACATTGTTTATTGTTGAACAACATTGTTTATTGTTGGACAACATTGTTTATTGATGACAACATTGTTTATTGTTGGACATTGTTTATTGTTGGACAACATTATTTATTGTTGACAACATTGTTTATTGTTGACAACATTGTTTATTGTTGACAACATTGTTTATTGTTGGACAATGATTATTGTTGGACAACATTGTTTTGGATTGGACATCAATTTTTGGATTGGACAACATTTTTTTGGATTGGACAACATTGTTTTGGTTTGCACAACATTGTTTTGGATTGGACATCAATTTTTGGATTGGACAACATTTTTTGGATTGGACAACATTGTTTTGGGTTGGACAACATTGTTTATTGTTGGACAACATTGTTTATTGTTGAACAACATTGTTTATTGTTGACAACATTGTTTATTGTTGGGCAACATTGTTTATTGTTGGACAACATTGTTTATTGTTGGACATTGTTTATTGTTGGACAACATTGTTTATTGTTGAACAACATTGTTTATATTTAGACAACATTGTTTATTGTTGGACAATGATTATTGTTGGACAACATTGTTTATTGTTGTCAACATTGTTTATTGATGACTACATTGTTTATTGTTGAACAACATTGTTTATTGTTGTCAACATTGTTAATTGATGACAACATTGTTTATTGTTGGAAAACATTGTAATGATGTGCACTTAGCCATCATATATCTTAAATTTTTAATTGTATGATAAGTAATATTCAATAAAATACAATAATATATAATAATTATAGTAATAACATATTTATAATAATTATAATAATTGATAGCTTTAAATATAAGATAAAACTCACACATATGTACATATACACACGCACACACTCTTATATGTAAAAGAATTAGATATATAAGGGGACTAGTAGTCGCTAAGATGGGGGAGTCTTTATCATCTTATTGTGCGGATGGTCAAAAGCGAGTGTAAGAGACTACGCAGATCGTTCATACAATAAGACATAATAATAAGTTTGTAATTGATTAAAATATATATATTAAAAGTGTTAAAAATAAGTTAAATAAAATTACAATTGTGATTCAAAGAAAAAAGGTCTAATTATTTCAAAATATAAATCGATCACCTCATATTACATCTTGAACGCGAACCACGATTTCAACAAGCAAGTCGACACAGGAAGCAGAGAGGTAATATCATTAAAATATAATTATTTAGCAAGTAATAATTTAGAAATATATAATAGTCCCCAATCAACTTACTATTATTCTTTCTCAATCATTACAAAGTGGCGCCCAACTAGTGGCTCTTACCGCGTTTAAAAATCCCCGAAATAATAATACAAATATTAAATTACAAATAAAACGAACATATTTTTTTAAACAAATGTCACAAAATAATAATAATCAGGAAAATGAAATAGAAGAACCAATTTTTATTTCACTGCCAAATGAAATAAACAAAGTTAATAAACCTCAATTAATTTTAGAATTAAATAAAAGAAATTTAAATAGTGTAGGAACAGTTGCAGAACTTAAGAATAGATTATTAAAATATTTAAACGGTGAATCTTGCCCGGACGATTTTGTGACAATAAATGAAAATTATCAAACCAAAACGAACAAAATGGAGAGTAAAAAACTTTATTTCAAACCTGACATATTTTCCGATTCTTCATCTGATAGTATAGATGCATTTTTAAAAAAATATCAAAGAGCAGCTTCCATTAATGGCTGGTCCGAACAAGAAAAATTACAATTCATACCTGCATTTTTAGAGGGCCCAGCACTAACTTTTTATGAAAACATCGAAAATCAAAATTTCAATAAATGGGCTGATTTAGAAAAACAACTTCGAAATGAATTCGAACACATTGCTCATAAAGATATGCTTCGATTATTACTCGAAAAAAGAAAGCAATTAGATGATGAACTACCTATGACATTCATTAATGAAATCGAATCACTTTGTAGACGTATAGATTCTGAAATGGCTCAACAAGAAATAACTAGACATATAATGAACGGTCTTAAACCAAATATTACTAGATACATTGGAATATTAGATAATTCAACACTAAAATTATTAAAAGACAATATAAGAAAATATGAAATGGTAGAATTTATGGTAACGGGCGAAATAAATCAATCTCCTTCCGAAATAAAAACTGATATAATCACTCATAAACTAAATCAAATCTCAAACGAAATAAATGAAAAAATAAATCTGCTTAATGAAAACAACAATAAATTTAAAACCGACATAGAAAATATTATAAACCCTCAAGTTCAAAATAACAATTCTAATATGTACAATAATTTTAAAAATAATCGCCAATCTTTTTCAAACAATAAAATAAATACAAAAAAATGTGAAATATGCTCTAAAAACAATCATATCACAGAATTTTGCTATTTTAAAAACAAAAATACATCAAAAAATAACAACAAAATACAATGTACAATTTGTAATAGAAATAATCATTTCACAGAAAATTGTCGATTAAAAAAAAACCCGATTAATTGTCAATTATGTGATATGATAGGACATTCAGCAATAACTTGTAGAAAATTTTCAATTCAAAAAAACTAATAAATAGGTCAAACAGTTTTTCTGACACTCGCTGTTACCCTTCATTGTCAGTTAAAAAACCAGCAACTACTTACAAAATTAATCATATTTCTGAACCTTTATTTATTCGTGCTAAACTTAATAATATTGATGTACCAATAACTATTGATACAGGAGCCAATATTTGTTGTATTAGACACACGCTTGTTCCCCCTGAAAATAAAATAATTAAAGAAAACATAATTCTATCAGGCCCAAATAACAACCATTTAACTGTATATGGATCTACAGTGATTAAACTAAAAATCGATTCTCAGGATTTTGAAACATCGGTATTTATTGTCAAAAATTTAACATGCCATATAATAATAGGAAATAATTTTCTACACAAAAATAAGGCTATTATAAATTTTCATAATAATACTTTATTATTAAATGATTCAATTACAATACAAACTTACACTAATCTATCTAATACAAATATTAATAATATTAAAGAGGAAATTGCTGATATATTTCTTGTAGATTCTGACTACTCGATTGCCCATTGCATATCTGCAGATTTAAAAATGTCTAAAGGAATAGCTTCTCGCATAAAAACAAAATTTGGAAACACAACGCCTCAACTTGAAAAGCTAAACCCACAAATAGGCGACGCAATTCCAATAAAAATCGGAAATAAAATAATTTATCACCTAGTAACAAAGCAAAAATATTTTCATAAACCTAAGTATAATAACATAAAGCTTACTATACAAAACTTAAAAAAATCAATGCAAAAATTACACGATTTCAAAATTGCTATCCCTACAATTGCCTCAGGTATAGACAAATGTAATTGGACAATTATCAAACAAACAATTTTTACAGAATTTCTTAACACAAATATCAATCTTCTCATTTGTCATAAAGATAAAACACACATAACGAATAATTGGAAAACTCAAGAACATCAAAATGTCATAAATTTAATACATAAGAATTACTATTTTTATAAAACATTAAAACAATTAAATAATATTAACGATAATTCCAATAATAAAATTAAATCACCCATCAATAACCTTAAAAATACTAAAAGTAATGATAAAAATATGAGTAACATAAGTGAATTAAAAAAAATAGATTATGATTATAATATAGACATTAATAATACAAAAGATAATAATAAAATAAAATCAGTATTTGTAAATTATAAACCAGGAGAAAATGTCGCGGGAGATGGAAACTGTGGCATTTATGCTGTATGCAATGCTTTAAACGACAACAAATTAAATAAAATTACTTCCATAGCAGATATCTTACAATTATTGAATGTTACACAGCTGCCTAATTATTGGATGTCTGATGACGAACTAGCCGCAATCTCTGATTATTATAATCACGATACTTATATTTACAATGACACTAATAAAACGGCAATTATCTATCAAAATAAGAATTATAATAATAGGTCCATAATCGTTTTATATAGTGTTGATAAAAACACGCATTGGATTCCGGGAACAAGAGCAGATAAAATGTCAAATAAAATACCATCTAATTACATTATCATTAATGATATACCGCCTTTAGAACATTTAATAAATAGCATAAAAAAAAAACATATTGATAATACAATTCCAAACGAGTCTATAGATATAAAAAAACCTCTTAATAATAATGATAACATTGAACCAGTAATTACTAATACAAAAATATCAAACACAATTTCGAATAATTCCGATGACAAAGAAATACTTATGGATAGTGAAGGAACTATAATAAATATATCTCAACATCTCGATAAATATCAACATAAAAAAGTAGTTGAGTTATTAAAAAAATTCATTCATCTCTTTACAACAGACACTTCACACATAAAATGTGCTAACGTAGATCCTTGCGAAATAAAATTGAAACCAAATTATACGGACCCTAAATTTAATGCGCCACACAGAGTATCTCCACAACAACGAGAAGAATTAAAAATACAATTAGACAAATTACTCGATGCAAATATTATTCGCCCAATAATATCAAAATTTGCAGCTCCAGCCTTTTTAGTAAAAAAAAAAGAAAAAGGATCTTATAGACTTGTAGTTTCATATAAAGAATTGAATGATAGAATCGAAACAGATCAATATCCTTTACCTAGAACTACAGATTTATTAAGATCTCTAGAAGGATCAAAATATTTTTCATCTCTTGACCTTAATAGTGGTTTTTTTCAATTACCTGTAAAAGAAGAAGACCAATATAAACTTGCATTTACATCTTGTCATGGACTATTCACGTTTACTAGAATCCCACAAGGCCTAAAAATTAGCTCAAGTATCTTTCAGAGAAAACTGAATGAAGCTTTTTCAGAATTATTATATAAATCTCTCATAATATACATTGATGACTTAGCATCTTATGGCAAAGACTTTGAACAAGCCTTAAACAATTTAAATAATGCTTTATTAATAATGGATAAATTAAATTTTTCTCTTAAAACAAGTAAATGTTTCTTTTTTAATAACAAAATTGAATTACTTGGCCATATAATAACTCGTGAAGGTATTAAACCGATGGATAAAAATACAAAAGCAATAACTGAGTTCAAACAACCAACAACTCAAAAAGAAGTTAGGTCATTTATAGGAATGTGCTCATATTACAGAAAACACGTAAAAGATTTTGCAAAAATAGCACACCCCCTCACTGAACTTATAAAAGGAGATAATAAAAAAATAGACTGGAAAGTAGAACATGAAGAATCTTTTAAAAAATTAAAAAATTATTTAATCTCTGAACCACTTTTAAAACACTTTGATGACGATAAACATGTTTTTCTAACAACAGATGCTTCAATAACAGGATTAGGAGCCTATATTGAACAACCCGATGATAATAATATATTACATCCAATAGGCTATGCATCGCGTAAGTTATTGGCTAATGAAAAAACATATTCTTCAACCACCCTAGAACTTTTAGGCTTATGTTTTGGAATAATTTACTTCCGAGAATATTTATGGGGAAGACATTTTACTGTTTTCTGCGACAATATAAGCCTTCAATATTATAGAAATTTAAAAATCCCTTCCGCTCGAATAGCCAGACTAACGCTCAAATTATTAGATTTTGATTTTGATATAGTTTACAAAAAAGGTAAAGAAAATGTAATTGCAGATGCTTTATCTAGGAATGCAATTAATAAAATTGATATAGTTCAAGATGAACATACAGAAATAAATCTAGATTCAGATAATATAAAAAATGAACAAGCTAAAGACAAATTCTGCTCTGATATAATTAAAGCAATAATTGAACCAAATAATAAAAATATTCCTAAAAATATTAAAAGAAAAACGCGAAGATTTACACTATTAAATGCAATCTTATACTACAAACAATTTACCCCTCCTAAAAATTTCGTACCAATTTTAGTAATTCCAAAATCTTTAATTAATAATATATTAAAATCATATCACGAATCACCTACGGGAGGTCATACCGGTATAACAAGAACAATTCATAAAATACAAAATAAATATTATTGGGAAAATTTGGTTAAAGACACCACTAATTTTATAAAAACGTGCCATAAGTGCCAAATAAATAAAAAATCAGAAGGCAAACCAATAGGTCAATTACAACCTATACAATTATCAAATAGACCATTAGACAGAGTAACATTTGATTATTTAGGTCCTTTAACCACTAGTAATAAAAAAAAATACATATTAGTGGCCGCATGTAATAATACTAAGTTCATATTTACCAAAGCTGTCGCTTCAGCTTCTGCCGAATCGACAGTTAAATTTATGATTCAAATAATATCCCATTGGGGATGTTTTAAAATATTTTCTTCCGATAGAGGTACTCATTTCAAAAATAAACTCGTGGAAGATATATGTAACAATTTAGGTATAAAACAAGTTTTATCTACAAGTTACTCCCCCCAATCACAGGGGCTGGTCGAAAAAATTAATGGTGTGCTTTCTACTTCACTGAAAAATTACATAGAAAATAATAATCAATCTAGATGGTCATACTATTTACCATACGTAACACTAAGTTATAACGCTACCCCACAAACTAGTACAAAATATAGTCCTTTTTATTTAATGCATGGTTTCGAACCATACTTTCCAATTGACAATAAATTAATTCCAGATAATCTACCATACGATATAAAAAAGTCATTAATTGAATTAAATGAAATACGTAATAAAATCCCCAGTATAGTTTCAATAGCTCAACAAAACCAAAAAAAATATCACGACAAATCACATCAAATAATAAGCTTTAATCCGGGAAATTTAGTTCTTATTAAATTTCCATTTTCAGAAGTAGGGAAATCTCCAAAATTAGGTCCAAAATATAGAGGTCCTTTTAAAATCTTAGAAAAAATCAATGACCTAAATTATAAAGTCGAACTTATTTTAGATAATAAAGTAACTGAAGATATAATCCACGTTAGGCGTCTTAAACCATATCACTCAAGAGAAAACATTAATAATTAATTATCACGAATAAATAATAATAAATTAAATATCAGATATTATTTAACAAAAAAAATAAACTAATCTTTTTAAATAAATATATAACAAATAAATTATAAATAATAAGATCATACAATTATACAGAACAATTTAATAATCATATTATAATTAAATAAAAACATGATTTGAATAATATAAAAAAAAAAAGAAGAAAACGCAGAAATAATAAATAATTATTACACAAAAAGAAAAGGGGTTAATAATAAAATAAATAATAATAATATTAGTTTTAACTTTAAAACTATTTACATTATATTATGTTTGTTTTAGCAGCCATTGTATTTTATATTATACATTTATAAGATTGTAAGACAAGCATACTATAGCTAGTTAACTTTCAACATATTCATAATGAACTTCACACCTCTCCTCATCGTCTTACAATTACACATGGTACATGGATTTATTGCATATGACTGTAATGGACCCAAGCTCAACATAACAGCATTTAATAGCTTGTCTGTGGAGCCATGTGAACCACCATCAGAAATCCACACCCAATCAATTCAACGAATTCAACTTCTACAAAAAACAGATACCTACCAAATACCTTATAAAACATGCTCAATAATAATAAACTATTTTATAAGTAGGTGTTCAATTCTAGAAGATGCCCAAATGGTAGAAAATGGTTTTTTTACAGAAATAACTGAATTAGGCAGTGCCCGGTGCTCTGAATTACACCAGAGACTAACATACCATCTACCAAACGGAGGAATAATTACAGGTTTAAAAGTTAACGAGACTATATTATCATCCGTTACAGTAGCCGGTTTTGTAGATAGACATGGTAACTGCAAAGGCTCTACATTTTCATCTGAGAAAGGCACATGGCAAGAGGTTATAGTTCAAGCTAATTATAAAATCACTCTTACCGAAGGATTAGCCATAGTAAACCACAAACAAAATACGTTAACTCTCCCAACTGGTTCAACCTTAAAATTATCCGACCAATACGGTTTGGATATTTATAAAGGAGAGGTAGTGTGGAACGCAAATACTTATGATTGTGAAACTCATGAGTTCATTATTTTATATGACGGACCTGTTTCATTAATAACTTCGAACAATGACAAAACCACTCGAACATACCTAGTGGAATCGGACCAAATCGTTTTTGCGTTACAACACATAAGATCAACATATATATGTAATATACCAGCTATACAAACTGATCATTCTCAATTAACCATAATTACAGATTCATTATTTTTTAATTATTTTAAAAACAAAGACATACATCCACAAAACATAGATTTAGTGGCTTATATAAATACTAAATTGGTATACATTGACAACCGTTTCAAAGCATCGATAACAACTTTATACACAGATCTAATACAAAAACAATGCGAATTAGAACGTAAAGTGCTGTTACACAAACTATCATTAGCCACATACAGTTTATCCGAATTCGCATACCATATGGGCGAAGGACCCGGTTATACGGCATTAAAGGCTGGGGAAATCATTTATCTACTAAAATGTAAACCAGTAGAAGTGGAAATATCATCAAAAAAAAATGCAATATGTTATGATGAATTACCAGTTATTTACAATAATAAATCATACTTCATGGCTCCTAAAACAAGAACCCTACAAAAATTTGGCACAGAATTAGATTGTAATCACTTTTTACCACCTGCATTTTTACTTGATGGAGAATGGTATACTACATCGCAAAATATTAGAGAAATAAAAAAACCACAGACTCTTAAGCCTTCCACGAAATGGACATGGACATACAAAAGTATGGAAAATCTAATGACAGCAGGAATTTATAATTATGACACTATGAAAAATTTTCAACAATATTTAATACTACCTCAAGAAATAGAAGCATCGCAAAAAAATTTAGCAAGACAAACCATGGGTTTCACAATAATGGATCACAGGATAAATCTAAACACGTTAATTGACGAAAACACCATTAGTAATATGGTTGACAATAAACTAAGAAAAATGTGGGGGTGGTTTACCATTTTTGGTGAATTTATTTCCGGATTATTAGTAATATTCTTTATATGGAAAATAATTCTAACCTGCATTAACACAGGACTTAACATTTCTCTTTTATACCAAACTTTTGGATTAAGCATAAAATTAGTAGCAGGAGTATTTACAAGCATTACTCATTTCATTATGCACAACGCAAATCAAAATCAACAACAACAACAGAAAAAGCAACAAAATCAACCACTACTGACTTTAAATCGAAATCCCAACTCACGAGACAAAGTCAATAAATCAATCACAAACTCAAAGCAAAAAAGTTTATACCCAAATATCAGAAAATTATCTATATGAATACATATTAAAATATTTCAAAATCCAATTTAACAGTCATATGCAATATAATTTCAAAAAAAAAAAAAAAAAAAAAAAAAAAAATATAGTCAACATTGAACATAATTACCAGGTCACAATATAAAAAAATGTAATTATTTCCTAGTTATATTGTATATTCATTATTATTTTGAAAACATGTATGCATTGTCATTTGTAATATTAATATAGTACCATTTTATCTTGTATATATATATATATATAATTACAATAACTACAATTATAATTTTTATTATTATCATAATTTCATATTAACTCATATAATATTAATATAAGTTATATTAATGTTCTAAATGTAATAAAAAAAAAAAAAAAAAAAAAAAAAAAATTACAGTATATAATTTGTAATCTTCACTGTATAAATTTTTTCTACTAATTTAGTTTTATATGATATGCTTACATTCTTATGCGAGGACGCATCAAAAAAAAGGCTAGGGTGGATGTAATGATGTGCACTTAGCCATCATATATCTTAAATTTTTAATTGTATGATAAATAATATTCAATAAAATACAATAATATATAATAATTATAGTAATAACATATTTATAATAATTATAATAATTGATAGCTTTAAATATAAGATAAAACTCACACATATGTACATATACACACGCACACACTCTTATATGTAAAAGAATTAGATATATAAGGGGACTAGTAGTCGCTAAGATGGGGGAGTCTTTATCATCTTATTGTGCGGATGGTCAAAAGCGAGTGTAAGAGACTACGCAGATCGTTCATACAATAAGACATAATAATAAGTTTGTAATTGATTAAAATATATATATTAAAAAGTGTTAAAAATAAGTTAAATAAAATTACAATTGTGATTCAAAGAAAAAAGGTCTAATTATTTCAAAATATAAATCGATCACCTCATATTACATCTTGAACGCGAACCACGATTTCAACAAGCAAGTCGACACAGGAAGCAGAGAGGTAATATCATTAAAATATAATTATTTAGCAAGTAATAATTTAGAAATATATAATAGTCCCCAATCAACTTACTATTATTCTTTCTCAATCATTACAACATTGTTTACTGTTGACAACATTGTTGATTATTGGACAACATTGTTGATTTTTGAACAACATTGTTTATTGTTGGACAATGTTTATTGTTGGAAAACATTGTTTATTGTTGGACAATGATAATTGTTGGACAACATTATTTTGAATTGGACAACATTGTTTTGGTTTGCACAACATTGTTTTGGATTGGACATCAATTTTTGGATTGGACAACATTTTTTTGGATTGGACAACATTTTTTTGGATTGGACAACATTGTTTTGGATTGGACAACATTTTTTTGGTTTGGACAACAATTTTTGGATTGGACAACATTGTTTTGGTTTGGACAACATTGTTTTGGATTGGACATCAATTTTCAGATTGGACAACATTTTTTTGGATTGGACATACATTGTTTTGGATTGGACATCAATTTTCAGATTGGACAACATTTTTTTGGATTGGACAACATTGTTTTGGATTGGACATCAATTTTCAGATTGGACAACATTTTTTTGGATTGGACAACATTGTTTTGGATTGGACATCAATATTCAAAATGGACAACATTTTATTGGATTGGACATCAATTTTTAGATTGGACAACATTTTTTTGGATTGGACAACATTGTTTTGGATTGGACATCAATTTTCAGATTGGACAACATTTTTTTGGATTGGACAACATTGTTTTGGATTGGACAACATTGTTTTGGATTGGACATCAATATTCAGAATGGACAACATTTTTTTGGATTGGACAACATTGTTTTGGATTGGACATCAATTTTTTGATTGGACAACATTGTTTATTGTTTGACAACATTGTTTATTTTTGGACAACATTGTTTATTGTTGGTCAACATTGTTTATTGTTGGACAACATTGTTTATTGTTGGACAACATTGTTTATTGTTGAACAACATTGTTTATTGTTGTCAACATTGTTTATTGTTTGACAACATTGTTTAATGTTGACAACATTGTTTATTGTTGGTCAACATTGTTTATTGTTGGACAACATTGTTTATTTTTGGACAAAATTGTTTATTGTTGGACAACATTGTTTATTGTTGGACATTGTTTATTGTTGGACAACATTGCTTATTGTTGAACAACATTGTTTATTGTTGACAACATTGTTTATTGTTGTCAACATTGTTTATTGTTGGAAAACAATGTTGTCCAAACCAAACAAATGTAGTCCAATCTGATTTTGATGTTCAATCCAAAACAATGTTGTCCAATCTGAAAAATTTTGTCCAATCCAAATCAATGTAGTCCAATCTAAAAATTTATGTCCAATCCAAAACAATGTTGTCCAATCCGAAAATTGATGTCCAATCCGAAAATTGATGTCCAATCTGAAAAATCTGTCCAATCCAAAACAATGTTGTCAAATCCAAAACAATGTTGTCCAATCTAAACAAAGTTGTCCAATCCAAAACAATGTTTTTCAATCCAAAACAATGTTGTCCAATCTGAAAAATGTTGTCCAATCCAAAACAATGTTGTCAACCGAAAAAAATGTTGTCCAAACCAAAACAATGTTGTCCAAACCAAAAAAATGTTGTCTGATCTGACAATTGATGTCCAATCCAAAACAATGTTGTCCAATCCAAAACAATGTTGTCCAATCCGAAAATTGATGTCCAATCCGAAAATTGATGTCCAATCTGAAAAATCTGTCCAATCCAAAACAATGTTGTCAAATCCAAAACAATGTTGTCCAATCTAAACAAAGTTGTCCAATCCAAAACAATGTTTTTCAATCCAAAACAATGTTGTCCAATCCAAAACAATGTTGTCCAATCCAAAACAATGTTGTCCAATCTGAAAAATGTTGTCCAATCCAAAACAATGTTGTCAACCGAAAAAAATGTTGTCCAAACCAAAACAATGTTGTCCAAACCAAAAAAATGTTGTCTGATCTGACAATTGATGTCCAATCCAAAACAATGTTGTCCAATCCAAAACAATGTTGTCCAATCCAAAACAATGTTGTCCAATCCAAAACAATGTTGTCCAAACCAAAAAAATGTTGTCCAATCTGATTTTGATGTTCAATCCAAAACAATGTTGTCCAATCTGAAAAATTTTGTCCAATCCAAATCAATGTAGTCCAATCTAAAAATTTATGTCCAATCTAAAACAATGTTGTCCAATCCGAAAATTGATGTCCAATCCGAAAATTGATGTCCAATCTGAAAAATCTGTCCAATCCAAAACAATGTTGTCAAATCCAAAACAATGTTGTCCAATCCAATAATTGATGTCCAATCCGAAAATTTATGTTTAATCTGAAAAATGTTGTCCAATCCAAAACAATGTTGTCCAAACCAAAAAAAAGGTTGTCCAATCTAAACAAAGTTGTCCAATCCAAAACAATGTTGTCCGATCCAAAACAATGTTGTCCAATCTGAAAATTGATGTCCAATCCAAAACAATGTTGTCCAATCCAAAACAATGTTGTCCAATCCAAAACAATGTTGTCCAATCTAAACAAAGTTGTCCAATCCAAAACAATGTTGTCCAAACCAAAAAAAAATGTTGTCCAATCTGAAAATTGATGTCCAATCCAAAACAATGTTGTCCAATCCAAAACAATGTTGTCCAATCCAAAACAATGTTGTCCAATCTAAACAAAGTTGTCCAATCCAAAACATTGTTGTCCAATCCAAAACAATGTTGTCCAATCTAAACAAAGTTGTCCAATCCAAAAAAATGTTGTCCAATCCAAAACAATGTTGTCCAATCCAAAACAATGTTGTCCAATCTAAAACAATGTTGTCCAATCTCAAAATTAATGTCTGATCCAAAACAATGTTGTCCAATCCATAAAATTGTTGTCCGATCCAAAAAAATGTTGTCCAATCTGAATATTGTTGTGCAATCCAAAACAATGTTGTCCAATCCAAAACAATTTTGTCTAAACCAAAAAAATGTTGTCCGATCCAAAAAAATGTTGTCCAATCTGAAAAATGTTGTCCAATCCAAATCAATGTTGTCAAATCCAAAACAATGTTGTCCAAACCAAAAAAATGTTGTCCGATCTGACAATTGATGTCCAATCCAAAACAATGTTGTCCAATCCAAAACAATGTTGACCAATCCAAAACAATGTTGTCCAATCCAAAACAATGTTGTCCAATCTGATTTTGATGTTCAATCCAAAACAATGTTGTCCAATCTGAAAAATTTTGTCCAATCCAAATCAATGTAGTCCAATCTAAAAATTTATGTCCAATCCAAAACAATGTTGTCCAATCCAAAAAAATGTTGTCCAATCCAAAAATTGATGTCCAATCCAAAACAATGTTGTGCAAACCAAAACAATGTTGTCCAATCCAAAATAATGTGGTCCAATCCAAAACAATGTTGTCCAATCCAAAACAATGTTGTCCAATCCAAAAATGTATGTCCAATCCAAAAAAATGTTGTCCAATCTGAAAATTGATGTCCAATCCAAAACAATGTTGTCCAAACCAAAACAATGTTGTCCAATCCAAAAAAATGTTGTCCAATCTGAAAATTGATGTCCAATCCAAAACAATGTTGTCCAATCCAAAAATTGATGTCCAATCCAAAACAATGTTGTCCAAACCAAAAAAATGTTGTCCAATCCAAAACAATGTTGTCCAATCCAAAACAATGTTGTCCAATCTAAACAATGTTTTCCATCAAAAAACAATGTAGTCATTAATAAACAATGTTGACAACAATAAACAATATTCTCCAAAAATCAACATTGTTGTATAACAATAAACAATGTTGCCCAACAATAAACAATGTTGTCAACAATAAACAATGTTGTTCAACAATAAACAATGTTGTCCAACAATAAACAATGTTGTCCAATCCAAAACAATGTTGTCCAAACCAAAAAAATGTTGTCCAATCTGATTTTGATGTTCAATCCAAAACAATGTTGTCCAATCTGAAAAATTTTGTCCAATCCAAATCAATGTAGTCCAATCTAAAAATTTATGTCCAATCTAAAACAATGTTGTCCAATCCGAAAATTGATGTCCAATCCGAAAATTGATGTCCAATCTGAAAAATCTGTCCAATCCAAAACAATGTTGTCAAATCCAAAACAATGTTGTCCAATCCAATAATTGATGTCCAATCCGAAAATTTATGTTTAATCTGAAAAATGTTGTCCAATCCAAAACAATGTTGTCCAAACCAAAAAAAAGGTTGTCCAATCTAAACAAAGTTGTCCAATCCAAAACAATGTTGTCCAATCCAAAACAATGTTGTCCAATCTGAAAATTGATGTCCAATCCAAAACAATGTTGTCCAATCCAAAACAATGTTGTCCAATCCAAAACAATGTTGTCCAATCTAAACAAAGTTGTCCAATCCAAAACAATGTTGTCCAAACCAAAAAAAAATGTTGTCCAATCTGAAAATTGATGTCCAATCCAAAACAATGTTGTCCAATCCAAAACAATGTTGTCCAATCCAAAACAATGTTGTCCAATCTAAACAAAGTTGTCCAATCCAAAACATTGTTGTCCAATCCAAAACAATGTTGTCCAATCTAAACAAAGTTGTCCAATCCAAAACAATGTTGTCCAATCCAAAAAAATGTTGTCCAATCCAAAACAATGTTGTCCAATCTAAAACAATGTTGTCCAATCTCAAAATTAATGTCTGATCCAAAACAATGTTGTCCAATCCATAAAATTGTTGTCCGATCCAAAAAAATGTTGTCCAATCTGAATATTGTTGTGCAATCCAAAACAATGTTGTCCAATCCAAAACAATTTTGTCCAAACCAAAAAAATGTTGTCCAATCCAAAACAATGTTGTCCAATCCATAAAATTGTTGTCCGATCCAAAAAAATGTTGTCCAATCTGAAAAATGTTGTCCAATCCAAATCAATGTAGTCCAATCTAAAAATGTATGTCCAATCCGAAAATTGATGTCCAATCTGAAAAACGTTGTCCAATCCAAAACAATGTTGTCAAATCCAAAACAATGTTGTCCAAACCAAAAAAATGTTGTCCGATCTGACAATTGATGTCCAATCCAAAACAATGTTGTCCAATCCAAAACAATGTTGACCAATCCAAAACAATGTTGTCCAATCCAAAACAATGTTGTCCAATCTGATTTTGATGTTCAATCCAAAACAATGTTGTCCAATCTGAAAAATTTTGTCCAATCCAAATCAATGTAGTCCAATCTAAAAATGTATGTCCAATCCGAAAATTGATGTCCAATCTGAAAAACGTTGTCCAATCCAAAACAATGTTGTCAAATCCAAAACAATGTTGTCCAAACCAAAAAAATGTTGTCCGATCTGACAATTGATGTCCAATCCAAAACAATGTTGTCCAATCCAAAACAATGTTGACCAATCCAAAACAATGTTGTCCAATCCAAAACAATGTTGTCCAATCTGATTTTGATGTTCAATCCAAAACAATGTTGTCCAATCTGAAAAATTTTGTCCAATCCAAATCAATGTAGTCCAATCTAAAAATTTATGTCCAATCCAAAACAATGTTGTCCAATCCAAAAAAATGTTGTCCAATCCAAAAATTGATGTCCAATCCAAAACAATGTTGTGCAAACCAAAACAATGTTGTCCAATCCAAAATAATGTGGTCCAATCCAAAACAATGTTGTCCAATCCAAAACAATGTTGTCCAATCCAAAAATGTATGTCCAATCCAAAAAAATGTTGTCCAATCTGAAAATTGATGTCCAATCCAAAACAATGTTGTCCAAACCAAAACAATGTTGTCCAATCCAAAAAAATGTTGTCCAATCTGAAAATTGATGTCCAATCCAAAACAATGTTGTCCAATCCAAAAATTGATGTCCAATCCAAAACAATGTTGTCCAAACCAAAAAAATGTTGTCCAATCCAAAACAATGTTGTCCAATCCAAAACAATGTTGTCCAATCTAAACAATGTTTTCCATCAAAAAACAATGTAGTCATTAATAAACAATGTTGACAACAATAAACAATATTCTCCAAAAATCAACATTGTTGTATAACAATAAACAATGTTGCCCAACAATAAACAATGTTGTCAACAATAAACAATGTTGTTCAACAATAAACAATGTTGTCCAACAATAAACAATGTTGTCCAATCCAAAACAATGTTGTCCAAACCAAAAAAATGTTGTCCAATCTGATTTTGATGTTCAATCCAAAACAATGTTGTCCAATCTGAAAAATTTTGTCCAATCCAAATCAATGTAGTCCAATCTAAAAATTTATGTCCAATCTAAAACAATGTTGTCCAATCCGAAAATTGATGTCCAATCCGAAAATTGATGTCCAATCTGAAAAATCTGTCCAATCCAAAACAATGTTGTCAAATCCAAAACAATGTTGTCCAATCCAATAATTGATGTCCAATCCGAAAATTTATGTTTAATCTGAAAAATGTTGTCCAATCCAAAACAATGTTGTCCAAACCAAAAAAAAGGTTGTCCAATCTAAACAAAGTTGTCCAATCCAAAACAATGTTGTCCAATCCAAAACAATGTTGTCCAATCTGAAAATTGATGTCCAATCCAAAACAATGTTGTCCAATCCAAAACAATGTTGTCCAATCCAAAACAATGTTGTCCAATCTAAACAAAGTTGTCCAATCCAAAACAATGTTGTCCAAACCAAAAAAAAATGTTGTCCAATCTGAAAATTGATGTCCAATCCAAAACAATGTTGTCCAATCCAAAACAATGTTGTCCAATCCAAAACAATGTTGTCCAATCTAAACAAAGTTGTCCAATCCAAAACATTGTTGTCCAATCCAAAACAATGTTGTCCAATCTAAACAAAGTTGTCCAATCCAAAACAATGTTGTCCAATCCAAAAAAATGTTGTCCAATCCAAAACAATGTTGTCCAATCTAAAACAATGTTGTCCAATCTCAAAATTAATGTCTGATCCAAAACAATGTTGTCCAATCCATAAAATTGTTGTCCGATCCAAAAAAATGTTGTCCAATCTGAATATTGTTGTGCAATCCAAAACAATGTTGTCCAATCCAAAACAATTTTGTCCAAACCAAAAAAATGTTGTCCAATCCAAAACAATGTTGTCCAATCCATAAAATTGTTGTCCGATCCAAAAAAATGTTGTCCAATCTGAAAAATGTTGTCCAATCCAAATCAATGTAGTCCAATCTAAAAATGTATGTCCAATCCGAAAATTGATGTCCAATCTGAAAAACGTTGTCCAATCCAAAACAATGTTGTCAAATCCAAAACAATGTTGTCCAAACCAAAAAAATGTTGTCCGATCTGACAATTGATGTCCAATCCAAAACAATGTTGTCCAATCCAAAACAATGTTGACCAATCCAAAACAATGTTGTCCAATCCAAAACAATGTTGTCCAATCTGATTTTGATGTTCAATCCAAAACAATGTTGTCCAATCTGAAAAATTTTGTCCAATCCAAATCAATGTAGTCCAATCTAAAAATTTATGTCCAATCCAAAACAATCTTGTCCAATCCGAAAATTGATGTCCAATCTGAAAAATCTGTCCAATCCAAAACAATGTTGTCAAATCCAAAACAATGTTGTCCAATCCAAAACAATGTTGTCCAATCCAAAAATTGTTGTCCAATCCAAAACAATGTTGTCCAATCTAAAAATTGATGTCCAACCCAAAACAATGTTGTCCAATCCAAAAATGTATGTCCAATCCAAAAAAATGTTGTCCAATCCGAAAATTTATGTCCAATCCAAAACAATGTTGTCCAATCCAAAAAAATGTTGTCCAATCCAAAAATTGATGTCCAATCCAAAACAATGTTGTGCAAACCAAAACAATGTTGTCCAATCCAAAATAATGTGGTCCAATCCAAAACAATGTTGTCCAATCCAAAACAATGTTGTCCAATCCAAAAATTGTTGTCCAATCCAAAACAATGTTGTCCAATCTAAAAATTGATGTCCAATCCAAAACAATGTTGTCCAATCCAAAACAATGTTGTCCAATCCAAAAATGTATGTCCAATCCAAAAAAATGTTGTCCAATCTGAAAATTGATGTCCAATCCAAAACAATGTTGTCCAAACCAAAACAATGTTGTCCAATCCAAAAAAATGTTGTCCAATCTGAAAATTGATGTCCAATCCAAAACAATGTTGTCCAATCCAAAAATTGATGTCCAATCCAAAACAATGTTGTCCAAACCAAAAAAATGTTGTCCAATCCAAAACAATGTTGTCCAATCCAAAACAATGTTGTCCAATCTAAACAATGTTTTCCATCAAAAAACAATGTAGTCATTAATAAACAATGTTGACAACAATAAACAATATTCTCCAAAAATCAACATTGTTGTATAACAATAAACAATGTTGCCCAACAATAAACAATGTTGTCAACAATAAACAATGTTGTTCAACAATAAACAATGTTGTCCAACAATAAACAATGTTGTCCAATCCAAAACAATGTTGTCCAAACCAAAAAAATGTTGTCCAATCTGATTTTGATGTTCAATCCAAAACAATGTTGTCCAATCTGAAAAATTTTGTCCAATCCAAATCAATGTAGTCCAATCTAAAAATTTATGTCCAATCTAAAACAATGTTGTCCAATCCGAAAATTGATGTCCAATCCGAAAATTGATGTCCAATCTGAAAAATCTGTCCAATCCAAAACAATGTTGTCAAATCCAAAACAATGTTGTCCAATCCAATAATTGATGTCCAATCCGAAAATTTATGTTTAATCTGAAAAATGTTGTCCAATCCAAAACAATGTTGTCCAAACCAAAAAAAAGGTTGTCCAATCTAAACAAAGTTGTCCAATCCAAAACAATGTTGTCCAATCCAAAACAATGTTGTCCAATCTGAAAATTGATGTCCAATCCAAAACAATGTTGTCCAATCCAAAACAATGTTGTCCAATCCAAAACAATGTTGTCCAATCTAAACAAAGTTGTCCAATCCAAAACAATGTTGTCCAAACCAAAAAAAAATGTTGTCCAATCTGAAAATTGATGTCCAATCCAAAACAATGTTGTCCAATCCAAAACAATGTTGTCCAATCCAAAACAATGTTGTCCAATCTAAACAAAGTTGTCCAATCCAAAACATTGTTGTCCAATCCAAAACAATGTTGTCCAATCTAAACAAAGTTGTCCAATCCAAAACAATGTTGTCCAATCCAAAAAAATGTTGTCCAATCCAAAACAATGTTGTCCAATCTAAAACAATGTTGTCCAATCTCAAAATTAATGTCTGATCCAAAACAATGTTGTCCAATCCATAAAATTGTTGTCCGATCCAAAAAAATGTTGTCCAATCTGAATATTGTTGTGCAATCCAAAACAATGTTGTCCAATCCAAAACAATTTTGTCCAAACCAAAAAAATGTTGTCCAATCCAAAACAATGTTGTCCAATCCATAAAATTGTTGTCCGATCCAAAAAAATGTTGTCCAATCTGAAAAATGTTGTCCAATCCAAATCAATGTAGTCCAATCTAAAAATGTATGTCCAATCCGAAAATTGATGTCCAATCTGAAAAACGTTGTCCAATCCAAAACAATGTTGTCAAATCCAAAACAATGTTGTCCAAACCAAAAAAATGTTGTCCGATCTGACAATTGATGTCCAATCCAAAACAATGTTGTCCAATCCAAAACAATGTTGACCAATCCAAAACAATGTTGTCCAATCCAAAACAATGTTGTCCAATCTGATTTTGATGTTCAATCCAAAACAATGTTGTCCAATCTGAAAAATTTTGTCCAATCCAAATCAATGTAGTCCAATCTAAAAATTTATGTCCAATCCAAAACAATCTTGTCCAATCCGAAAATTGATGTCCAATCTGAAAAATCTGTCCAATCCAAAACAATGTTGTCAAATCCAAAACAATGTTGTCCAATCCAAAACAATGTTGTCCAATCCAAAAATTGTTGTCCAATCCAAAACAATGTTGTCCAATCTAAAAATTGATGTCCAACCCAAAACAATGTTGTCCAATCCAAAAATGTATGTCCAATCCAAAAAAATGTTGTCCAATCCGAAAATTTATGTCCAATCCAAAACAATGTTGTCCAATCCAAAAAAATGTTGTCCAATCCAAAAATTGATGTCCAATCCAAAACAATGTTGTGCAAACCAAAACAATGTTGTCCAATCCAAAATAATGTGGTCCAATCCAAAACAATGTTGTCCAATCCAAAACAATGTTGTCCAATCCAAAAATTGTTGTCCAATCCAAAACAATGTTGTCCAATCTAAAAATTGATGTCCAACCCAAAACAATGTTGTCCAATCCAAAAATGTATGTCCAATCCAAAAAAATGTTGTCCAATCTGAAAATTGATGTCCAATCCAAAACAATGTTGTCCAAACCAAAACAATGTTGTCCAATCCAAAAAATGTTGTCCAATCTGAAAATTGATGTCCAATCCAAAACAATGTTGTCCAATCCAAAAATTGATGTCCAATCCAAAACAATGTTGTCCAAACCAAAAAAATGTTGTCCAATCCAAAACAATGTTGTCCAATCCAAAACAATGTTGTCCAATCTAAACAATGTTTTCCATCAAAAAACAATGTAGTCATTAATAAACAATGTTGACAACAATAAACAATATTCTCCAAAAATCAACATTGTTGTATAACAATAAACAATGTTGCCCAACAATAAACAATGTTGTCAACAATAAACAATGTTGTTCAACAATAAACAATGTTGTCCAACAATAAACAATGTCCAACAATAAACAATGTTGTCCAACAATAAACAATAATGTCCAACAATAAACAATGTTGTCCAACAATAAACAATGTTGTTCAAAAATCAACAATGTTGACCAACAATAAACAATGTTGTCTAAAAATAAACAATATTCTCCAAAAATCAACATTGTTGTATAACAATAAACAATGTTGTCCAACAATAATCATTGTCCAACAATAAACAATGTTGTCAACAATAAACAATGTTGTTCAACAACAAACAATGTTGTTCAACTATAAACAATGTTGTCCAACAATAAACAATGTTGTCCAACAATAAACAATGTTTTCCAACAATAAACATTGTCCAACAATAAACAATGTTGTCATCAATAAACAATGTTGACAACAATAAACAATGTTGTCCAACAATAATCATTGTCCAACAATAAACAATGTTGTTCAAAAATCAACAATATTCTCCAAAAATCAACATTGTTGTATAACAATAAACAATGTTGTCCAACAATAATCATTGTCCAACAATAAACAATGTTGTTCAAAAATCAACAATATTCTCCAAAAATCAACATTGTTGTATAACAATAAACAATGTTGTCCAACAATAATCATTGTCCAACAATAAACAATGTTGCCCAACAATCAACAATGTTGTCCAACAATAATCATTGTCCAACAATAAACAATGTTGTCAACAATAAACAATGTTGTTCAACAATAAACAATGTTGTCCAACAATAAACAATGTTGTCCAACAATAAACATTGTCCTTCAATAAACAATGTTGTTCAAAAATCAACAATGTTGTCCAACAATAAAAAATGTTGTCCAATCTGAAGCATTGTTGTCCAACAATAAACAATGTTGTCTAAAAATTAACAATGTTGTCCAATAATCAACAATGTTGTCAACAGTAAACAATGTTTTCCAACAATAAACAATGTTGTCATCAATAAACAATGTTGACAACAATAAACAATGTAGTCATCAATAAACAATGTTGACAACAATAAACAATGTTGTCCAACAATAAACATTGTTGCCCAACAATAAACAATGTTGCCAACAATGAACAATGTTGTCTAAATATAAACAATGTTGTTCAACAATAAACAATGTTTTCCAACAATAAACAATGTTGTCTAAAAATTAACAATGTTGTCCAATAATCAACAATGTTGTCAACAGTAAACAATGTTTTCCAACAATAAACAATGTTGTCATCAATAAACAATGTTGACAACAATAAACAATGTTGTTCAACAATAAACAATGTAGTCATCAATAAACAATGTTGACAACAATAAACAATGTTGTCCAATAATAATCATTGTCCAACAATAAACAATGTTGTCCAACAATAAACAATGTCCAACAATAAACAATGTTGCCCAACAATAAACAATGTTGCCAACAATAAACAATGTTGTCTAAATATAAACAATGTTGTTCAACAATAAACAATGTTGTCCAACAATAAACAATGTCCAACAATAAACAATGTTGTCCAACAATAAACAATTTTGTCCAACAATAAACAATTTTTTCCAACAATAAACAATGTCCAACAATAAACAATGTTGCCCAACAATAAACAATGTTGTCAACAATAAACAATGTTGTTCAACAATAAACAATGTTGTCCAACAATAAACAATGTCCAACAATAAACAATGTTGTCCAACCCAAAACAATGTTGTCCAATCCAAAAAATGTTGTCCAATCCAAAAATTGATGTCCAATCCAAAACAATGTTGTGCAAACCAAAACAATGTTGTCCAATCCAAAACAATTTTGTCCAATCTGACAATTGATGTCCAATATAAAACAATGTTGTCCAATCTAAAACAATGTTGTCCAATCCAAAACAATGTCATAAATTTATTACACATTACACACATATAATACACGTAACAACATACAGATCTCTTGAGTTTCGACTCTTGACTATATTCTTGACATCATTCTCAACATTTATAATTGATTTTGTTATAATAAAATTATAAGTAACGTACTCACAATTTATAACACGTTTATCAAGAATTTTATTAATAGGTATTTACTATTTATTTCATACACGTTTATAGTTTTATACAAACTACATTATTGCAATTATAATAAAAAAAATATTCGTTACTATATAATGTTATGAAGTATTATAAGTTAACTAGAATTGTGGTTTTTTCTATTTTAAAACTAATTTATGTAAATGTTACGGTTTTGTTAAGTTTGCATTGTAAATATTGTCTTCTAATATGATCGTGATAATATCGAATCGTAGGAACACAACAACTGATTTAAATAGCACACATAAATATAGTATAAAACAATTGTTTAAAATAATTATTACGAATTATAGATATTTATTTTACTTGACGGGATAATTCGTACGTTGACCACAGTCTTTGGCAACGCGTAATGTTTGATACCGTTTGAGGTAGGTTCATCAAACAAATTCTGTAATGGTTTAAAAATAAGTTAACTTGATAAGAATAACCGCGTATAAACTATAAAAATGATAATAATTATGTTTTTATTCAAAACAGTAAAAAACTTATAAGAAGATGTTAATAAAATAATAAAAACATCATTTTTGTTGATAAAATATGCGTTTATCTTTAAAATAGATTACCCACGTAGATCTCAATTAACTTAATTAACTCAATTAACAAATATTCATTATACACATACCTATAATTTACGAGTAGAGTGACTGTTTAATTATTTAAATTAATCGATTAGTGTTATAAAACTGTTTCAACAACCGAATACTGTACTCTTGATAACAATCTTTGATAAATAGAAATTTTCAATTATTTCTAAATTGTTAAGAATGAATTACAGATTTCAACAATCGAATAACGAAAAACCCTACTGTTAGTACTATTTAGTATGTATAAGACGCAGAATACTAATTGCATGTCCATGTGAAATATCATAAATCGGTCATAATTAGTGTAAAAATTTAAATTTAAATTAAAGTCTAATAAATACTGTAGATAACAATATTCTTACCTATAAGATTAATACAAGTTATTGGGTTAAATCAATCTGATTGAATAAATTGACTATTTGAACAAGTTCGATGGTTGTTATGTAATCGATAATACAAAAAACATCACAACGGCTCTAGATGAAGGTTTAATGAATACTAGACCGTTGACACATCGGGTCGGGGGTACGAAAATGAGGAGGCACTACGGAGTTTGGCGATAAATCACCAACGCACGTTCTCCGGCACCACGTCGTATAACGGGTTCACGGGTGTCGATTATGGACGCGTTTACAATCGTGTGGACCGACGTCGAGTGAGACCGAAGTGGAAGACGATACTGCCGCAACGACACTAATAGCGGTTATGGCTATTGTTATCGATTTACGGCGAGAGCTCGACAATTAATCGTTACGGAAAAATGCGACCGACTGCTTATGATGGTCACGAAACGTCATAAACAACGGTGTAGTAAGAGCGAGACTGCATTGCGCGTACATAGGTAACGACAAACGGTACAGAAGTTGGCGTGCGGCGATGGAACAACCGGCGAAGAAGCCGGATAATAGGGCGACCGATAAAGAAGCCGATCGAAATCGCAAATGGTATGAAGTAAAAAAATATAAATAAATCAAATATCGTGTCATATGGGATTACGAGTACTCACAACCAATGGTCAACATGTTTTTGAGTGTTGCAGTAACGACGTCTAGTTCCGGTGGCATGACGGTACTGAACGAGATCCACGTATATTATATATATATCCTAACTGTGGCAGTGACGACGATATATATATATTTATTATATATCAAAATATCGCTGTGACATAAAATTTCATCACTGACATCGTTTCACGGACTAAACGAGTGAACCGATCCGAGTTAGCACTGTTATGACGCGTGATTTAGGTGTAAGACGTCGTCCGGAAAAAGTGCATATTACATGGCGGTATTGACAACGAAACTGATGTGTCACCGATAAAAAGGCGGCCTACGCACAAACGATCGGTATAATATAGGCGATGATGGAAAAGCAATGGGAACACCAAAACGAATGGTACATCGTCGGGCGGCTATGCATTTATATAAACATAGATGTAATATTATATTTATTCAATGATTATAGCATATACCTGTTACATTTTATACAAGTACTTATATATGCATATATTAATTTAATAATTTAATATTCTAATTTCTTATGTTATATTATAAAATAATATATTATTTACTAACTTATAACTCACCGGTCCATAAGGGTTTGTAGTAACTTTACCTGTACGAGTTACTTTCGAACACTTTCAACGAATATTTGATTTATTTATTCTTAAAATGGTTTAATCATTACCATATTAAATAATTTAAGATTTAGCTTATTGTAGTTTAGTTTTGGTTCATAGTATAGTCGTATTTCAGAGTGCAAATGTTATGCTCTACTGTGTCATCTTATCTTGTAAATTATATTTTCCGGTTTATTCATACTGTACAAAGCGTCCGCGGTATACAACTCTAACAATGGATAGTAAAACGTGTTCGTTTACCGTATTATTATTATGACCACCTATTAATGGCTGCTGTCTGCAATAATGCAAATCACAATAAAATTGTAATTTCCTAAAATATGGTTTACATGTTACACGATATTTATTTTTTAAATACTTATTAAACATTAAACGATTTAAATCTTCAAACAAATCATTATAATATAATATTTTTATTCAAAAGACCTTCGACTAGAAATATCCGTTCAGCTAACGTTAAATCAGCTGCAGATAGTATGTTAAGATACTTCGATTAGACATTATAGATATATTATCATTATTGTGTTGCTTTATGTATAATTATTAAATTAATTAAAATTATCTGTACAATCTACCGGACAAGCCGAGTAATGTTATGCACAAAATGTATTATTATTATACAGTAGATTCTTATTATATCGAACGTCAATATTTTTCGTTACCTCGAACTACGTTAAAAACTCCTTAAAACTTCCTTAACACTTAAAAGCAATAACATTTTTCTCTCGATAACTCGAAATAAAATTTATCGTTTTTCGTTTTTATTAACGGTTTTTTTGCGCGCAAAATGTATCTATCACTCATCTAACGACACGAGTAAAGTTTCGGAGTTCAAAACCAAATCATTCGCCGCGAAAACTTGCATAAATTAGAGTTTTATTTCAAAAAAGTGGTTTTTAGTGGACTTGAGTGTTAAATTTTTGGAAATTCGTGATTTTATTGATATAATAATAATAATGTCCGACGATCCTTTATGCACGCTACTACGGTTTTAGCGACGGAGTACGATTGCGCACGTTTTATCTTTTAGCTTTTTAGGTATACGATTGCGCGCGATGCCAGAATAACGAAGCACATGAGTTTGACTATTCAAAGGCGTAAGATTGTAAGTGAAATTGGGTGCGACGTTGCCAAATTTTTTACTAAACAAAAATGAAGTTATATCATAGTTGTTTTTAATATTTAAATACAGATTCAAATACATTTATGCAGAAACTAAGAACGATATAATATTAAAAAAATGTTATTAATGATAAATATACTTGGATGTCAGTAGATGCAGTAAAATTATTCCATGCTTCTCAATTCTCCCTTCTTTATAAATTGGATCTTCAATAATTAATACTATTGTAAATTCTTTATTGATTTCTTTGTAAAAGTTTGTTAAAGCTTCAGTTGAGATTATTTGTCTTTTGTATTTACTATCTGACTTATTATTGAAATCCAAATCGTACTTTCCATAACTGCAATTATTAATAAAGTTATTTAAATTCATACAATAAATCATATTATACATAATTAAAGTTATTGTATATAAATTTAAACAAAATAAATTGCTTTACACGTAAAACTCAGAAGCAATAACGTCTATTTCAATTTTAATTTTTCCCATATATCTAGCGTTTTTAATAGCCGTTTAAATTAAACGCAAACGTTCTTTGCTGTTAAGAATGTTTGGTGCAAACCCACCTTCATTACCAACTAATATTACATCCAATCCATATTTACTATTTAGCCTTGATAACATTTTTAAGATTGTGGTATCGCTCTTTATTACCTATATCTGATTGCTTATTTTACTCAGCCTTCCCGGTGTATTCTTACAAGTAGTAATCTTCTCGAAGGTTCTCAATACTAATTGTTGAACCTAGTTCTGATTTCAACAAATTTATTATCTTAGATTTAGTAAGCAAAAATAACTCGATGGGAAACGTTTTCTGATATATATGTTTCCCTTATACTAAAATATAAGTATAGAATTAGTTATTTAATTATTAAGTTATATAAGTTATATAAGTTTCTTGGGCGTAGCCGAGACGGGTATGCTAGTAAAATATAATATTATTCTATCATTTGTGAGTTATTTCCGATCGATATTTAATTAAGCTTGTCACTGTCCTCATATCAACAATTCTACAATCTTTTAAATAAAATTGAAAATCTATATAGTTTATACATTCAAAAATTTTTATATACTTATGACTCACCCATTTAGTTTTCAAAATTTCATGTACGTAGTACATTAGATAAAATTTAAATTCTCATGTTCCAATAATTTATTAAAAATCCTATTATAATTTTTTTCAACTTAAATAATTATACTTGAAAACAAATATTCCTAATATTTATTATATTTAAAAAAATATGTCGTTTCTCAGTATCTCATGGAGTCGCGAGTCATAGACCCCAACAAATGAAACTGTTTAAATTATACACCAGGACAGTTTTCCCATTGCGCTGACCCGTATTAACTACAACGAAAAAATAGTTATTGAATGAATATTGAAGAAAATTGATCGTATAAAAATTTAAAAATATAATAAAAATGATAATTAAATTTTATAATAATAATAATAATATTAGTTGTTAAAATAAATATGTCGTGTACCTATGTTAATTATTATAACCTGTATTTAAATAAAAAAGTAAAAAATAAACTATATGAAACTTATTATGTATCATGTTGTTCATATTATTACTTATTAGTAACATACTAACATAGGTAAACTTTTATTTGAATAAAAAAGAGAATTAATAATACCATTGGTTATAAATACTAAAATTTTTCTGACTGATTTTAAAATGTTGATGGAACACTTATTCCAAATCCACGGAACACCGGTTAAGAACCACTGTTCATAGTGTACATACGTATGGTTTCGATACCGCCATAATATAGTACAAATATAAAACAAAAATGAAATCAATATGATAAACTAACGATTACTATAAAGTA
This sequence comes from Rhopalosiphum maidis, assembly GCF_003676215.2. NCBI lineage: Eukaryota > Metazoa > Arthropoda > Insecta > Hemiptera > Aphididae > Rhopalosiphum > Rhopalosiphum maidis. The sequence goes on from NC_040877.1 coordinate 94,129,452, forward strand.
TGACACGCGGTTAACAATCGTTATTGACGTTTGGAATGTAACGACGCACGTGTGTGATATGCAGTCGTAATAATCGTTATGTTTATTATTTTATTGGTCACACATAAGTACATTAGAAGAACGGTGTCGATGTACACTTGAAGCCGTTTGGATTGCCATGACGCTACACAGTAGCTATCACATCGTGACGGACCATACAGCGGCTATTGATTAACACGTGGACCACGACTCGGACCCAATAGTGATGACTACGTTAGCAACGACGTATTGATGGCAATGATGGTACGGGTTGAGTTACTTGGAATAAAAATGTCAGCAGTGTCGACTCAGCCGCTGTTTCCGGGTACGGTGGTGCCGGTGGAGGTGCGTGACATCGACGGCGACCGGATACGGACAGTATTACCGACAGACAACAGGACGATAGTTACATAGTATCAGGACCTGTGCGATTGCTGTCTGCAGACTACAGAGTCCTATCCGCAGTAATTTACACGTACATTCGCCGTCGTCGAAAATTATATACATCAGCTGTTCGCTGTGCACGAACGTTAAGGTCAAAATGCACGTAGAATTAATCGTGCCCGTGACAATTTTCAGCCAAGTATTAATATATATATATATATCAACGTGACCAGTGGCTGTATGATTTGAACAAAATCTAATCGGTGTTGCACAATATGTCAATGTGCTGTGGCGCTGTAATATTATACATTACATAATGTAAATATAAATTATAATGTAATTTTTGGATTCTCCTATGACAAGATAATATAATATTTTAATAAAAATTACAATTTATTGCTCCCAAATAAAAAATAAGCATAAAATTATACGTGTATTTACATCACAAGTTCATTTTGCATAGACCCTGCAAGAATGCATTTAAAATAGTGGTCCAAGTACTATAGACTATTTTATGAGTCTATGATTTTAATGGTATATCATTATATAGTGTTTTAATTATACACTCGATAAATCCATTATAATATGAAGGGACCTAGAATTACAGAACTTACAACTTGCAATCTTGATAATAGTATAATTTGCATGTTACATACAATTTTAATTTTTTAATAGAATGAGTGATGTACAAATCTTAAATTGAGATTGAGAACGACGCAATTCTATATTCGTAAAGAATATAAGCACAACACAATGTTATTTGAATTTGATAATATATACGTCGGACGGTAGCTACTGACTGAATACAATAATACCCCATAGTAATGATAGAAAAAGAAATGTATTATTTTTTCAAAAATGTATAGGATTTTATTTTGTTTATGCTGTATACCGAAACAGCTAAATCAAAAGTTAGAACAACCAAAATTATTTGGAATCGTGTTTCCGAACAAGCGTAAACCAATATGGTAACAACTAATAAATAACATTTACGTATAAATATTAAATAATATATTAACTAATAAGAGTAATTTTCAACAAAAAAATGCTCCGTCACTTTATTTATATTTATCTATTTGAGACACAAAATCAAATCATAACAATCATAATTACACTGAAATTATATTAATTATACAACGAGTTAAATCAATGCTAATTTGTCATGCACACTTATTGGCTGTATCGACGTTAAGTTACGAAAATTATTATAAAATCTAATCAAATCTCACAAAAGTAGTTAAGACATAATTTAAGTACGATGAAAAATGGACTGTAGTGTAGAAAAATGTTACCGACGGTGAAAAGAGAGAGAGAAAATGTTGCGTTGTTGAGAGACGTACAACGATGAATGTATGGATGCAGATCCACGACCACCATCACCGAGATAAATCAAATATAGGTTAATATAAGGCGGCAAAACCAGTACCGCGAAGTCAGTTTAAAATGTTTAAATGTCGTTATTACATTTATACTTATATGGTTTGCATTCGTATGTTACTTGCTGATCACAAATTATATACAAGTCATTTGCAAAAGTGTTCCTGTAATATTTATACTCTAATAGTTGTTGACTTGTTGTGTACGTATTTTTGAAGAATATTAATATAATAGCTCTTACTTGTCAGGATGCTACCTACATACCGACTTTTTTGAGATAACTGACTACTAATAAGTATATATAGTGCCATTAATGATTTGACAATTGAATACAATATTTTATTATCTATATTATAATTGATATAGTAGTATTATATTAGTTCACCATAATAATAAGCATTATACTCGTAATATTATTATTGTTGTGCTACACGGGCTAAACGTTTTAGTAATCTTATCGTATTTATTTATTAATAATTTTCATTGTATAGCAATGTAGTAAAAAAGTACTCAATTTTCATGTACAATATAGGTATTTATTATTATTAAAAGAATATCAACAATAAGTGCTTTAAGACATAATAATCAAACTAGATACATCTCAATTTTTATGGAAATAAAAAAGAATAAATACTAGATAATATATTTATCTTGTAAGGAACATCGAGGAATCATAGATATGCTTTTGGGTATAAACCATAAACCGTATAAATTTTTTGCCACCAATAAATTTTAAATTAATGTTTAGATCACTGGCAAGAATGATGTATATTTAGTCGCTGTAGTAACAAAATTCAATAAATATTAAATAGCATGACACTTATACACGAAACCAATTACGTGTAATTGATTAAGAAAAATAGTTTTTGTATTCATCCAAAAAACATATCTAAGTAAAATAAAAAAAAAGTTTACTATTTTATTTAAAAAAAACACTCAATCCTTATCCTTAATTTTCTATACTTTCTAAATCTGAAAAAAAAACAAGTTTACAAAATTCAATTGAATTGTGATGTGTGTATTTGTGACAGCATAACAATTGTTCATACTTACCTAATATTATTTCATGATTTGCGTATTTATGACAAAATACTGTTAAACTTTCTCAATCTTCTTCTAAAAATAAAAATAACAGTTTATTAATTTAGATTTAATACAGTGATATTGGTTAAAATTACATACTATATTATACGTATAGAATAAATTGTATTTTATTTTTCCGATATATGTAATATAAATTATAACACCGATAACGTATAAGACATTCCAATCGTTTTCGCATTCCTTATAAAGCTTCTTACTGGATCTGTAAACATAGTAACATAGTTAAAAAAAGTCATAAATAGATATTTATAGTAACTGCTTTACATTGTAAATATTTTATTGATCAAAAAATAATATTACAATTACAAATAATGATGGTTATAGAAGATTGAAGTTAATAACTTAACACCAAAATGGTTTTGATCTAAAATTAATTAAGTAATATAATATAAATAAAATAAATAAATATCAATTTACGATGAATTAGTTCTTCGTTTACTGATACAAAACTATAGTGTTATACTAATATCATTGTAAAAATTGGACTTTAGTCAAAATATGCTTCCGAAAAGTACGGTTGGCCGATCTGGAATAGGTTTATCTGGCCACTTTATTTACCAAAGATTTAACTATGTTGATAGTGAATACAAGTCCAAAAATCTAAATACTAATAAAAAACACTTGCGCCCATTGTCTATTAACAAATTTACACATTTATTCGAGAGTAATAATATGATATATTTTTATTTTATGACTATTAAAAATTATTTTAATTGTTTAATTAAATCATCAATAAATTATTTTTTTTTGGCAGTAAGAAAGTATTCTTCAGGGCAATTTGTGAATACTGATCAAAATTCTAAATTAAAATGTATATAAAAAGTTGTGCTTATGAATTATTAATATTTGTATACCGATATAATCTTCGCTTCACAATATTCATGACAACATATTGAAATAAAAAAGTATAAATAATAATTTATATATTATACTTAGGTACTTACTTTACATTCCAACAATATTTTCCCAATTTGCTTTATCCTAAGGTCTGAGGAGAATGCTCTAAAAAATGTAAAATGTATAAAAAAAAGTATACAATAATTATTTAAAGCTCAGTTAAGAATTTTTTTATTTCTTTATAATTAACACTAGTCACTAACTGTGTATCTACTTGTAAAATTATCATTAAAAAATAAAAGCAATCATTTAAATTATTTATTACATTTTAACTTTAATTAAAAAAAAAAAATAATAATCAATATAATTAATTTGCAAGGCGAATTCGGTTTTAAATCTTATATAGTCAATAAAACCTTTGCGACGACCGGTTTTAAGTATATTACTTATAAATATATAATTGACACCAAATCTAATTCATTGCTATTAAATAAACTTTCTTCACAACATCTAATATTTTTAATAATAATTAAAAACATAATTATTTTAGATGTAAGGTAATTAAAATAAAATTTCTTATAAAATCAATAAGTAAACAAACCGAACTATTTTAAGTACCTAACCTAACTCCAGCATCTTAATATTCATTTAATCTAATCAAATTGAATACTTATATTTATTATTATAATTATACTCATTATATTTATATGTATTTATATATGTTCCATTCCTCACAGCCTCTCAGTTCTGACTGGTTTCGCTACGCCACCGCGAGTCTCGCCACCATATGTTGTAAATGTGTTATGCTCAAGCTTTGCCAACCATTTTCGGTTTGTAGTAGCCGTAATCTTACTTGCTGAAAGTGTCTGTGACTTATAACCGCGGGCACTTATTCGTACTGACTACGCACCCACTTTCCTCAACTCGTGATAGTAATATGTGCTGTTTCACGTGTTTTCGGGGCCATTTCCCCTCGAAAATCCAACAGCCATCAGCTATCTACAGTTTTACATCAAATATATTTCTGTTTCTGCCCATGGTCAAGCCACGAGCCTGAGCTCCGCATTAAAGATAAGTCATTTTTGTTGATTAATTACCACTCTTTATATCGTTATGTATTGTCGTATTCGGTCGTTACCACTCTATTACACAATGTTATACTTTATACTACCTTTTTTCTTGTTCGGCTGATTAGCATTGTTATAGTATTAGAGATAGACGAATTGCACTTTTTACCTAAATAAAACGGTGGAATTGCACTTGGGTAAAATATGTATAATGATGGAATTGCAATTGGGTTAAAAGCAATTTTCCAAAAAAATAATATTAATTTAAACTTGGTAAAACACTATTATTTTGCCTTCCGCTTAAAATAAAATCATTAGCATACTAATTTTCTATAATATAATGTACGTTACAATTTTATATTATTAATAAATTATAGACACTGTGTTATGACATAATATTATATAGAACTGCACTGTATTTTGAACTCAAGTGTAGTTCGATCTTTACTTTTTTTTAAAAATGTGTCTAGTTCTGGATTGGTAAATTGGGTTCCAAATGACCTTATATCGGTAAAATGGTGCCCGGGAAAAAAATATATAAACTAAAGTATATGTGGTTTTAATATCGTGTTTTAAATAAATAATAATGGTATAAATACTCAAAAAAATGTGTCCTGGTAAAAAATGTTAACAATATTAGTATGCTGAATAATAATATATAGTATGTCGAATTGTACAATATGTGGTATAAATAATAATAATCAAAAATTCTTAATATTTAAGTAAAAACTTAAATGATACAAATTTAACAAATTTTAAACAAATAATTATATAACGAGAATTAATTGGTGTCCGGGCGGTGTACCATTATAATATGCAATATGACGTAATATTGTAAATTGTAACAGAATTATTAACAAATATTAAAGTTTTAAGTTTTTAACATTTTAGACTTATTTGCACCAATGGTTTGCTGGGACCCAACTTACCTAGTACCTTTTTATATCCGGGTCTCAACTTACCGCTTTCAAAATGGACAAAATTATTGCGGACCCATTTTTGTACCCATAATATTGATATAAGATAATTACTAACCTAACCTTTTAAGTATATTATCATATTATTGTACATTTTTATTATCATTTAGTTTTGAATAATTTTCATAATTCATTAATCAATACATCGTATCACGACTACTTATTAATAATTTGTTTTTACTGTCGGAATTGTTTGTATCTCGATACAATTCTTATTTCGGTATACTATTTATAATATTTTCTGTACTCCATATTCTCCTTCCATTCCGTGTCTCATAAAAACTATATGAATTACAGTCAACTTTCACCACACAGCTAGTTCCAGTACTGTTCCAAGACAAGTAACCACTAGCCACAATCGATCGGCCGTGTGGCGGACAATATTACATAGTGACAAAATATTACGCCATCGACACATCGGGTTGCCCCTCACACAAATCTGTTTATATCGATATTTATAGATAAATTAAAATAAATTAAATATATTGTTATTAATTTGTTTTTAATTAATTATAATGTGTTCGAAGAATAAATTTAAAAATGTTAAGACACGTACACGCATCATTTATTGCATGTTTTATAAGCACCTGGTACCAAACTCGGTGTAGAAAAACTTTCCGAACCGTCACTGATTTCAACCACGATGTGACCTATAATTCAGTTGTATACGGTTTACGCGCAAAAAAACGCCCAAATAGTCAATATTTTTTTTTTACTACAGCAGCCCACTGCCCCCAGTTCATTATTGACGTTTTTCACCTAAAAATCTAAATTTAAGTATTTTTAAGAAGGATGCATTAGGTTAGGTTAGGCCAGCATGTACCTACAAATATCATCCTTATCGGCCAGTTTTAGGTATAATACTTTTAAAGGACGACTTCGATTTGTACGTACTTTTAATTGTTTTTTTTTTTTTAATTATAATATTTCACTTTTTTCGATTGAACTATACGTACATTGAAACAGTTGAAATCACATTAGTAGGTACCTAAATTATATTATTGACATACATACACCTACACACCAAGCATTCACTAGAACTCACTAATGTTGCTCAGGGACCTCTTCACCATTTTGAGTTAATATATCATAATTCTCGTTAATCACACAGGTAAGTAACAGCACAATACCATGTATTTCGATAACCCGCAAGTACTTAGTCTATTATTGTTGTGACAATGTGACATTTATATTATATGATTATAACAAGTAATATTAAAAAAAAAAGATTGTTGATTCAATTGACAATATTATAATGTGTTATAACTTAATAAACGGTCGAACAACTGTCAACCAACAACAGTGTGTTTGTGCAAGTCTCGCGATCCTGCATTTCTGCGGATGCCACCGGCGGGTTACTGATCGTTTTCCACATTTCGTACTGATTTTTCATTCGGAGACAACATCGAGTCGAGACGCACACACATATCACCAGTCATCGCGATACACCGGCAATAATTCGTCGGTGGGGACGGGTTGTCGGGTCGAGGCGACGCTCTCCTGCATACGGTGTACTTCGGTGAATTGCCGATCGCTACGAAAATTGCCCGAGACTCGGCGATAGACGCGGTGGGCTCGCACACCACTCGCTGTGTTGCGTGACCAAGACGACTGCCGGCAAATCGGTAAATCGCACGTCGTCGTCGTCGGGTTGTACGTCCTGTAAGTGATGGCCTTTGACGATCACCGAACCTCGCGCGTCCGTTTCGAACCTAATCTTTGATCGTGCACCGCATTGAATCCGGGCAACCGTTCTTGTTCGACACCGTCGTCGGTGTGCTTCTACTTTGTAATGCTGACATCAGAGACTAAATAAAACAAAACAATATTTATTTTAATATCGAATTACATATTAAGTTTTTTTTGTGTTTTTTCGACAATAAGTATCGTGTTAAGGCAAACATTATAAATTAAATACTTTTGATGATTGTATTGGTAATATGATTTAACTAAATCTAAGTAACGATGCTAGGTTCGTATGATTATATATTAACGATTTAAAAATCGTATAAATTGTATTTGCCTTCATCTTTAAGTTTTAGAAAATTTGTTTAGAATGTCGTTCCATGTTTATACTTTATTCTGAATATTAATTCTAATAATAATGTTTTATTATGTGATCGTTTTTTCGATATTATACAACACTAAGTTTATAAAATATATCCTCATGACTTATGTAATTTGGTAGTATCCTGAGTCCAGACATTCCTTAACTTCAAATTACATTGAGTCGTTTGACTTGCCATTCTTTACTTACGGTACTCTCCGAGTGCTTTATCTTATTAAATCTTATTAAATACATATACAACAAATAATGACTAACGAAAATTAGATATAACTGAAACTACAAATAATCTATGGCATAACACAGTGTACGCGGACGGGACAAGGTTAAAAAAAATAAAAAGTATACGCTTTAGTCACCTCGAAGTGTAATATTACTTTGAGTTTTGGCCGGTCGGAAGTGGAAGAATATCGCGATCGTTTTTTTTTCTGTGCGTAACGATAGTAACGGACGGCAAGCAGATGCGATGTGCGATGTTATTGTGCGCGATGACAGTGGTGATAAATATGCGATTAAAGTGCTGCGGAATCGGTGATCACCGGCGACATAACTCGATTGTCGATATCCCATGACGTAAATACGTGGCAGAAAGTACAGCACCGCACAGGTTCTGATAATGGATAATAATTATCGCCTCTTCGGTTATGTCCACGGTTAAAGATATGTCTTTAATATATGTCTATAATATTATGTCTGCAACCGGTCACCGTCGATGTCCGCGCATCAACATCGTACCTGGAAATTCTTGATCGGCACAGCTGAAAATTATATTCCAACCAAATCACCCCGCACAGTCTCTGCCAATTAATATGACACTATCAAAGTCGAATGCGCCTCTACTATTAATCGTTTACCGCTGTCCGCTGTCTGACTCATCAGTACTACTGTCCGCTGTCCATTTCACCATTGCCGCTATCCTCACTGCTTCGATATGTTTATAATTGGTTGCTTTCGGTGATTAAGGATCTGTACATAAATTATTATTATTTTCGTTAATGTTGCGTGTACTGGTTATAATATTGCATTATAATATAATATCTATATACAGTAGAACCCGCTTAATTGGGACACATTGGGCATATTAACCGAATAACTTACAAACCGATACATATCAGTACTATGCCAATCTTTCCCTATTATTATTGCCCCTTTTATGTGGTGTCCCAAATAAGTTGTTCTACAGTATATATATAAAGATAATTTGAATACGACAACGAGCCTGTATTTAAAGTTACTGGTTTTGATAATGCATGTATCATTTAACTACGACAAAATATAATATTAAAATCAGGGTCACCGAGATAACATGTTTTCATTTGTCT